>NC_134397.1:16724937-17004937 GCF_050003625.1 Haematobia irritans
GGAAAATTATATTTCTATAGGAAATTTTTTTCAAAATTTTATTTCGTAAGAAAATTTTATCAAAAGTTTATTTCTATAGAAAATTTTGTCAAAATTTTATTTCTGTAGAAAATTTTATTTCTATAGAAAATTTTGTCAAAAGTTTATTTCTTTGGAAAATTTTGTCAAAAGTTTATTTCTTTGGAAAATTTTGTCAAAAAATTATGTTGATTTTTGAAAAAGTTAATTTCATTTCTATAGAAAATTTTCTCAAAATTTGATTTCTATAGAAAATTTTCTCAAAATTTGATTTCTATAGAAAATTTTCTCAAAATGTTATTTCTATAGAAAATTTTCTCAAAATGTTATTTCTATAGAAAATTTTTGAAAAATGTTATTTCAAATTTCAAAATTTTATTTCATAGTTTTGTTTTTTATTGTTGGTTTGTACTTCAATCATGCTGAAAGTAGAGGATGCTGATGAGGAATGTGATAATTCCGAAACGTGCGTCCATCCAACCATCTTGCAGTCTATAGGGCTTTGCCCAAATAAATTTGACAAACATTATTTTCCTCTGTTTGTTAAGCTACTCTTGTAATTTAGTCAACGCAATGGTTTTTAAGCTGAGATCAAAACAAAAAAAATTATTTCTATAAAAAAATTTGTCAAAATTTTATTTCTATAAAAAATTTTGTCAAAAGTTTATTTCTATAAAAAAATTTTGGCAAAAGTTTATTTCTATAGAAAATGTTGTCAAAAGTTTATTCCTTTGGAAAATTTTGTCAAAATGTTATTTCCATAGAAAATTTTGTCAAAATTTTATGCCTATAGAAAATTTTCTCAAAATTGTATTTCTCTAGAAAATGTTGTCAAAATTGTATATCTATAAAAAATGTTATCAAACTTTCATATATTCCCTACTGTGCGCCTACATGCCTGTCTGTCTGTCTGGATGCCTTACGGAATGAGTCTTGAAGTCGTGCGAATAGTGAACCTATTTTTAAATGAAACATTCACAATGTTTTATTATTTTTTTTTTCGAATATATTCCGCCTCGCTTTTAATGATAACAGTAGCAGAAATAGCAACAAAGGCTAAAATGATCAACATATGGGCATTTCACTATGAAATAAGAAAATTGAGGCACAAATTTATCTCATCTTGGGGCCATGGGTTTCTAAAGACGGAGTTTATTTATTTATGATTTGGTTTTTCCATAATTTTTTTTGTTCTTTTCGATTAAATTTTCCACAAAAAGGGGGAATATTATAAACCCTTAATTATGAAATGTTTATTTTATTATAGTTCTTTCGTTTCGTGTTGGAATACACCATATATTAATTCATTTATGTTCGCCTAGCATGAACAACTAAACGAAGAGCCAATGGTTGTTGGCCCCAATGTTTCTATGTTTTATATGGGTTTTTTTCGTAATTCAAGCGCCAAACGCCTATTGCAATAGTCATAGATTGGGAATTTTTCGAATCGCTTATATATGGCCAAGCAAGCATTGTATATATTGAGTTATAAATGCAAACTATTGCAATCACCATCCATAATTATCTGCACTTTCTTTTGTATAGAATTAAATGCATGGAAAGTAAAATTGATTATTATACACCAAAAAAAAATTTTATATGCTACACACGAAAAAAAATTGTTATTTGATTAGAAAAACTAAATTGTCAACGTACGTCCTTTTTATAGCCCAATCCCAATGGCGTTTCGTATTAGGTTGAAAAACTTTTGGGTTTTCGGACGGTTGCCACAGTTGGTAGAATTCTACCAAAACTGGTAGATTTTTTACTCTTTGGTAGATTGGTAGCATTTTTAATGTTTTGGTAGATTTTGCAAGGTATTCCTCTCCAACTAAGAGGTACTCCCATAAATTTTCTATAAAATTAAAATTTTTACCAAATTTTCAATAGAAATAAAAATTTGACAAATTTTTCTATAGTTTATTTCTATAGAAAAATTTTGTCAAAATTTTATTTTTATTTTCTCAAAATTTTATTTCTATAGAAAATTTTGTCAAAATTTTATTTTTATAGAAAATTTTGTCAAAATTTTATTTTTATAGAAAATTTTGTCAAAATTTTATTCCGTTTTGTTTTGTTATTATTGGTTTATTCTTCAATCATATTTGTTGTTTTTGATTTCTATAGAAAATTTTGTCAAAATTTTAATTCTATAGAAAATTTTGTCAACATGTTATTTCTATTGAAAATTTGGTCAAAATTTTATTTCTAACAGGTTGGCTGATAAGTCCCCGGTCTAACATTTTTTTGTCAAAATTCGTTTTTATTATTCAACGTAGTTCCCTTCAAGAGCGATACAACGATTATAACGACCTTCCAATTTTTTGATACCATTTTGGTAGTACTCCTTCGGTTTTGCCTCAAAATAGGCCTCAGTTTCGGCGATCACCTCTTCTTTGCAGCCAAATTTTTTCCCTGCGAGCATCCTTTTTAGGACTGAGAACAAGAAAAAGTCGCTTTTCTCTTCTTCCCAAAAAACAGACGCCATTACTTTGCCAGCGGACTTTTGAGTGTTTCCACGCTTAGGAGACGGTTCACCGGTCGCTGTCCTCTCAGCCGGCTGCCGATTGGACTCAGGAGTGTAGTGATGGAGCCATGTTTCATCCATTGTCACATATCGACGGAAAAACTGGGGTGTATTACGAGTTAACAGCTGCATACACCGCACAGAATCATCAACTCGTTGTTGTTTTTGGTCAAATGTGAGCTCGCGCGGCACCCATTTTGCACAGAGCTTCCGCATATCCAAATATTGATGAATGATATGACCAACACGTTCCTTTGATATCTTTAAGGCCTCTGCTATCTCGATGAACTTCATTTTACGGTCATTCAAAATCATTTTGTGGATTTTTTTTATGTTTTCGTTGGTAACCACCTCTTTCGGGCGTCTGCTGCGTTCACCGTCCTCTGTGCTCATTTCACCACGTTTGAATTTTGCATACCAATCAATTATTGTTGATTTCCCTGGGGCAGAGTCCGGAAACTCATTATCAAACCAAGTTTTTGCTTCCACCGTATTTTTTCCCTTCAGAAAACAGTATTTTATCAAAACACGAAATTTCTTTTTTCCATTTTTTTTCACAATAACAAAAGTTGCTTTACAAAAGACGCTCTATCTCACAAACTAATTGACTTACAGACGTCAAATTTTGACATGAATCATTTGAAGGTTGGTACTATATAAAAATAATATGCATTTAATACTAGCGACGCCATCTATGTGTCAGACCGGGGACTTATCAGCCAACCTGTTAAAGGAAATTTTGTCATAATTTTATTTCTATAGAAAATTTTGTCAACATTTTATTTATTTATTTTATTTATTTTATTTTATTTTCATTATGTAATTTGAAGCCACATAGCGGCCAATTTATGTAAATTACAATTAACTACTAACCGTGACTAAAGTATAATTTAAGTTATGGCAATGTGAAAATATATGCGAGTATATAAAAAGTGTAAATATGTATATAAGATGGTATAAAATAGATTAATTAATAATATGATAAAAAATGAAATATAACAATTATAAATAATAATATGATAAAAAATGAAATATGACAAAACATTTTTGGTTCCCATTATAATTGAAGAAAAAGAAAATTTTGTCAAAATTTTATTTCTATAGAAAATTTTGTCAAAATTTTATTTCTAAAGAAAAATTTGTCAAAATTTTATTTCTATTGAAAATTTGGTCAAAATTTTAATTTTATGGAAAATTTATGTAGTACCTCTTAGTTGGAGAGGAATATCTTGCAAAATCTACCAAAACATTCAAAATACTACCAATCTACCAAAGAGTAAAAAACCTACCAGTTTTGGTAGAATTCTATCAACTGTTGCAAAATTTTCTATAGAATTAAAATTTTGACAACATAGAAATAAAATTTTCACAGAATTTTCTGTAGAAATTAAATTGGTGGCGAACGAGGTTTTCGGTCGAAACTGCGATTCAATCCATGACCCTTGGTACAAAGGGAGGTGGCTGCTAACCATTGTAACACGGTGGTAGCTCTAAAAGTGGTTCGCTTTATTACAATATAAATAAATGGGATAATGTAAAAAACGGAAAATGGGAATTTGAAATTTAGTCTTGATAATATTTAGTATAACAAATCTTATGACTCCCTCATTTAGGTTAGGTTCATTTAATATTTTTGTATTTCTGACCATGTATAGGCCAAGAAAATAGTTATCCTAGCTGCATTCAATATTCATTAAAGAATGAGGAGTTGTATAAAATTTTCAACGACGTCCTTCTTTGCCAACTGATTTATGAATAGAGGAAGAAAACTTATAATTTCCTGTTTTAAGTCGAATTACGGACATGAACATTCGCAGAAATGACATTTACCACCACCGGCGGAAAACTCACCATACCACTAATCAACCACCACCCCCACTTAAAGTGCACACACTTACTCTACTCAATCTGTACATTAACTCTCTACCATGTTAAATGCTTAAACCTAAACTCTTTTTACCCCATAAGATCTCTGTTAAACACTCTTTGCACACACACACATACGGACCAGCTGTTAACCATTTTACAATAAGATTGCTTTGGTACGAGGGGGGGTTATGTGGGGAATGCATGTATGCACCACACAATTGTAGTCAGTAACAGAGCCAGCAGCAAGTTGAGTCCTTTTGAATTTATTGTATTGCATGGCCTCATTAAAAGCAACAATAATTCCTGTAGCTTTCTCTATCTCTGACAGGACTTTAAATGTGTGTACAAGTATACTGGAATGTGAGGGTATATCTCCTTGGCTTTATGCAAATTTCTAGTTAACAAGAATAATAAAAAGAAGCAACAACAAAAAATCACTCATAAACAACATCCTTTCTTTTATTTATTTCCTTCCTCGGGTATTTTTTGCTCTTCTCTTCAGTTATTATCGTTGTTGGCTGGTTTGGCCGACAGGTCTTTTGTTTGCATGCATAGGCATGCATTCACCATCCATTCATCTAAGCAACAAAGAATGATTGTTTTAATGTCCTTTTTTTTGCTCTTTGCCGGCTCTCGCTCTCATCCATTATCCATTCTTTTCTTTGGTATCAAATGTTTGTTGGTGACAGTATTATTTTTCTTTTTCTTTATTTTTTTAGTTCCTTTCCTTGTTATTTTTGTTTTCTTTAGTGTAATGCTTTCTCGTGTTATGTCTTGGCCTTTTACGAAAATACTGTTCATTTTACTCAAAATGAGCGGCATGCGTGTATGCAAGTGTATGATGTGTCACACACACCCACTTTAGGAAACGGGTCTCAAACATTATGTTTGTGTTTCTTTGTTGTTGTTGTTGTTGGATGTCTGCTATCATTGCATGATGGGTAGCATACACAAATCAACCAACAACCACTCTTTACCACGGTTTGTTGTTGGAATGTATCTTCTCTTTTACTTCCACTTTGGCAAATATTCACGCTTAAATTACGTGTTCAGAATTTAATTTCTTGTTTGTTTTTTTCTGGGTTGGGGTGGGGGGGATTAAAGTTTTCGAAACACCCTCATACGAAGACTTTACCATGTTTACTTCCCCTTTCATCGCAATCCGGAAAGAGAGATTGTTTAACCCTTTAAGTGATGACCAACATGTATTCAAAAGTTTAGCATAAGTTAAAGCGTATTTTCATATAGTCCGTCTGTCCGTGAACACATTTTTGTAATCAAAGTCTAGGTCGCAGTTTTAGTCCAATCGACTTCAAATTTGGCACAAGTATGTGTTTTGGCTCAGAATATTGATTTTGGAAGAAATCGGTTCAGATTTAGATATAGCTCCCATATATATATATTTCGCCCGATATGGACTTATATGGCCCAGAAGCCAGAGTATTATACTAATTTGCTTAAAATTTTGCACAAGAAGAACAATCAAGTGTGCCAAATTTTATTGAGTACAATTAGTAGTGTAGTCAAGTGTGGTTCAGATTTAGATATAGCTCCCATATATATCGTTCGCCCGATTTACACTCATATGACCACAATGGCCAATCTTTTACTCCGATTTAATTGAAATTTTGCACAGGGAGTAGAATTAGCATTGTAGCTACGCGTGCCAAATTTGGTTGAAATCGGTGCAGATTTAGATATAACTCCCATATACAGCTTTCGCCCGATTTACACTCATATGACCACAGAGGCCAATTTTTTGCTCCGATTTACACTCATATGACCACAGAGGCCAATTTTTTGCTCCGATTTAGTTGAAATTTTGCACAGGGAGTAGAATTAGCATTGTAGCTATGGATGCCAAATTTGGTTGAAATCGGTTCAGATTTAGATATATCTCCCATATATAGCTTTCGCCCTATTTACACTCATATGACCGCAGAGGCCAATTTTTAACTCCGATTTAGATGAAATTTCGCACAGTGAGTAGAATTAGCATTGTAGCTATGCTCGTCAAATTTGGTTGAAATCGGTATATATATAGCTCCCATATATATGTTTTTCTCATTTCGACAAAAATGGTCAAAATACCAACATTTTCCTTGTAAAATCGCCACTGCTTAGTCGAAGAGTTGTAAAAATGACTAATTTTCCTAAAATTCTAGTACATATATATCGAGCGATAAATCATAAACTTTTGCGAAGCTTCCTTAAAATTGCTTCAGATTTAAATGTTTCCCATATTTTTTTACTAACATTGTGTTCCACACTAGTGCATTAGCCGACTTAAATTTTGAGTCTATAGATTTTATAGAAGTCTATCAAATTCTGTCCAGATCGAGTGATATTTAAATGTATGTATTTGGGACAAACCTATATATAGCCCCTAACACATTTGACGGATGTGATATGGTATCGAAAATTTAGATCTACAAAGTGGTGCAGGGTGTAATATAGTCGGCCCGCTCGACTTTAGACTTTCCTTACATGTTTCTATTTAATTCCATCACAAAAAATTTTGTTTTTCTGATTCTATCACGAAATTAATTGATTTAAATTTTTTAACAAATTCAATAAAAAATGTAACCACGAAAATGACATTAAAAATCACAGATTTAATTAAAAATAAGAAATAGACTTGATCAATTATTTTTTTAATTGGTTTAATTAATTTTTTTAATTGGTTTAATTAATTTTTTTAATTGGTTTAATTAATTTTTTTAATTGGTTTAATTAAAATTTTTATTTTGTTCCCAAATCTCAAATATGTTTTTATTGGATTACTTTTTATTTATTTATAATGATTTTACAAATAAAAGAAAATAATGTTTGTGTAATTTCATAAGAGTTTATGAGTTTTAGCAATTTCATATGTAATTAAAAATGTAATCACGAAAATGACAGCACCAATCACAGATTTAATTAAAAACAAGAAACAGACTTGTTCAATTAATTTTCTTATCTGGTTTATTTAAATTTTTTATTAATTTGGTACCAAATCTCAAATATGTTTTTTTATTGAAACAATTTATTTTTTTATTGAATTATTATTTATTTATAATGATTTTACAATTAAACGAAAATAATGTTCTTGTAATTACATACGAGTTCAAAGGATTTAGCACTTTCTAATGGATTTTCCGATTATAATTATTGTTGAATTTTTGTTTGTATTATATATATATATAGAAAATATATCAAAAAAAAAAATTTTAATTACATATATTTGGAAATATTTTTTTAATGTATTTAAAATATTAATTGAGGTAATTAAATTTTAAAAAATATGTAAGAAATTATAATTATTTTCTTAGCTGACTTGATGGAATTATTAAATAATAATTTCTGAACAAAATTTTCAATTACATATATTGGGAAAATATTTTTTTTTTTTAATTTATTTAAAATGTTAATTGGAATGATTAATATTTTAATAAAAACGTAAAAAAAGTTAATAATATTTTTAACTGAATTTATTCTTCAATTTGATTTATATGTTAATAATATAAATTATTTTTTTAATTGATTACATTATTAATATCAATAACCTTTTTAATTTGAAATGTCCTTTTTATATGTTTTGTGTGATGGGCCAAAAAGTTTTAAATGGAAAGTCTTTTGTATGCTATATAAGACCCACAAAGTCACTCTTCCCGCAAACTAACTAGGCAAATTTTTACAAACAGATACTGCCTGGGACCTTAGGTTAGGTGGCAGACCAATGCATCATCACTAACACTATTCAGTCCATTGTGATACCACAGTGGTGAACTTCTCTCTTAAATATCACTGCACGCTCACAAAAAATCGCTTCTGTAACATATACTCCCAAACATATTTTGCTTCAAGCATATACATTTTTGGGTATTGCCCAAACATTTATATGTTTGATCTCTTCCAATATATAATATGTTTGAAAGCATATTAGTCTAAACAATATATGTTTGGGTAGTCTAAGTTCCAAACATTTTGTATTTTTGCATCCAAATTCAATAATGTTGTCTTCCAAAAAACAATATGTTATTATGTGAACATATAATATGTTTGGAAGCATTTTGCACCCAAAAATATTATATGCTTAAAAAAAATTCTCCCAAACAATATTGTGCTCAAAATTTTATTTATTTATTTATATATTTACAATCATAACGAATTATGAAAATAAACAGGTAATATAGGTGCTAACAACATAGGTTTTCGACCTGAATGCTCAAAATTTTGTTTCTGCCCAATTGTATATTCCCCCACATCTTTCTCACTTCCACGAGATTTTTTAGTTCTTAGCACCTTTTTCTGTAATACAAACATTGTAGAAGAAATTATTCAATTGTATGAATTTTTTATTTTAATTTTACCTTTTGCCGGACGGGGATTCGAACAGCGGACCACACAGTTTGTAAGGATCAAAGAAGTAGCTGATCAATTGCCCAAGGAAAAATAAAATGTTAATTTTGTAATAACAAGCAACAACCACCAACTTAATTCAATATCGCTGCCTGTTAAATAGCGCTCCAAGCTACTAAACACATATATGTTTATAGGCTATTTCTAAATTATTATATGTTTGCATCCAAGCATATTATATTTACAAACATTTTATGTCCCAAACATAATATGTTCTAACATATTAACATATATGTCCCAAACATGTTATGCTAGTTTATGAACATTATATGCTTGCACTCAAAAATATTGTGTTTAAAAATTTGTGTTCCAAACATATAATGTTTATAGCCAAACATATGAAAAACAGCCTTTTTCATCCGTGTGAATGCTGGCCGATTCCATGTTAATGGACCTCCGAGTCCGAACGGCGTTCCACATTAGAGAAGCTTTGAAACACTCAGAAATGTCACCAGCATTACTGCACCCTCACAAAAAATCGCTTCTGTAACATATACTCCCAAACATATTTTGCTTCAAGCATATACATTTTTGGGTATTGCCCAAACATTTATATGTTTGATCTCTACCAATATATAATATTTTTGAAAGCATATTGGTCTAAACAATATATGTTTGGGTAGTCTAAGTTCCAAACATTTTGTATTTTTGCATCCAAATTCAATAATGTTGTCTTCCAAAAAACAATATGTTATTATGTGACCATATTATATGTTTGGAAGCATTTTGCACCCAAAAATATTATATGCTTAAAAAAATTCTCCCAAACAATATTGTGCTCAAAATTTTATTTATTTATTTATATATTTACAATCATAATGAATTATGAAAATAAATAGGTAATATAGGTGCTAACAACATAGGTTTTCGACCTGAATGCTCAAAATTTTGTTTCTGCCTAATTGCATATTCCCCCACATCTTTCTCACTTCCACGAGATTTTTTAGTTCTTAGCACCTTTTTCTGTAATACAAACATTGTAGAAGAAATTATTCAATTTTATGATTTTTTTTATTTTAATTTTACCTTTTGCCGAACGGGGATTCGAACAGCGGACCACACAGTTTGTAAGGATCAAAGAAGTAGCTGATCAATTGCCCAAGGAAAAATAAAATGTTAATTTTGTAATAACAAGCAACAACCACCAACTTAATTCAATATCGCTCCCTGTTAAATAGCGCTCCAAGCTACTAAACACATATATGTTTATAGGCTATTTCTAAATTAATATATGTTTGCATTCAAGCATATTATATTTATAAACATTTTATGTCCCAAACATAATATGTTCTAACATATTAACATATATGTCCCAAACATGTTATGCTAGTTTATGAACATTATATGCTTGCACTCAAAAATATTGTGTTTAAAAATTTGTGTTCCAAACATATAATGTTTATAGCCAAACATATGAAAAACAGTCTTTTTCAACCGTGTGAGGTGGGATAATCCACCGCTGAAAACCTTTTTGGTGTTCGGTCGAAGCAGGAATTAAACCCACCACCTTGTGTATGCAAGGCGGGCATGCTAATCATTGCACCAAGGTGGCTCCCTGGGACCGTATATTTAACGATTAAATTCAAAAGGCTCACGTACCCTCTTTGACATATAGGGCCGCCCTACAAAAGCAATCTGCGCATAATCTCAGAAGAGGTTAAGACAATGTGGATTGGGTGCACCCAACACACATGTTTTCACAATTAAGTCTTCCATCTGGCTAAGCTTTACACTACAATGCGCCAATGCCCATTTTTAATTTCGAACGATTCATTTAATTCCAATGCAAGCTATCGTTTATTCTTTGCGGATGGATTTCACTCAATCGATCCATAAGAAGGTGGAAAGAATATTTTGGTATAGAATAAAACAATGGTCTGCGAGCCAGCACTGAGTAGCGTGTGTGGTTTAGTGTTTTCATTGTTTAACCATTCAGATTTTTTTCTGTATATAAAAAAAAACTTCCGGTTATGAGTTTAGTACAAAAAGAAAGAAGACTGAGTAGAAAAAAAACTACCGGCAAATGCATAGGAAAGTCTACAGCAGCTAAACACAACACTAGCAGACTAACCGAATTCGCTTTCAATAGTTTTTTACCGTATGATGATAGTATCTACATTTAGTTTTAGTTTTTTGCCGCCTCAGGTCTTTGAAAGACGAAAATCCCTTTTTTTGTTTTGTATTGTGGTGTTTCCTTGGGGCCTACTGGTTTAGAAACCTGATTTCGCTTTAGCCTAAGCACTTTTTCACACAACTTTTTTGTTTGCCTTATATGTTGCATGTATTTAACCAGCCCTAAATGTTTAGTAAAAAAATAAAAACAAAAAATGTTGTCAGTGTAGGACGTATGTATATTGATAGCAGGAAGTAAAAGAAGAATAAAATTTTAATGTTAATGTAATTTAATTTACTATTTTTTTAATTTAACTTAAATTTAATTAATTTTAATTTAATTTCACTTTAAGTTAATATTAATTTAATTTAATTTTAATTTAATTCAATTTTAATTTAATTTAATTCTAATTTTAATTTAATTTTAATTAATTTTAATTTAGTTTAATTTTAGTTTCAGTTTTAATTCTAATTTTAATTTTAATTGTTACTTTAATTTTAAATTTAATTTATTTTAATTTATATTTAATTTAAATTTAATTTTAATATAATTTTAATTTTTATTTTAAATTTAATTTTAATGTATTTTATTTTAATTAAATTTAATTTCAATATAATTTTAATTTAATTTTAGTTTTAATTTATTTTTAATTTAATTTTAAGTTGATCTAATTTTTAATTAATTTAGTTTAATATTATTAAACACAATATTTTAAATATTATTTAACAAATAAATAAATATAGAATTTGATTTTAAAAAAATCTTCTACTACTAACGTGAACTTTCCACATATATCTCCATCTCCGCTGTGAGCAAAATTCAATGCCTAACATTTATTTTGTAAGGCCCTATTTTCCTGTCCAGATTTGACATGTTTGCTAATTCTCGCCTTTTTGTGTACACACACTTTTATGTCATTTATGTTTGGCTTCCATCATTACTTGGAGCCTCTAAAGGCAATTTGAGCAAGTGCCATTTAATATTCTCTATCTTCATCTATGAGTGCTGCCTCCATTAGTGATCAGACTGACCCTATGTAAACATACATTTTTCTTTGAGGTGCGGTTGACTCCTATATGGCTTTAAACAAACTTTTGAAAATGAAAATAAATTATATGAGAATCTATAACAGTTGATAGCAGCAATAATTAGGCCGCAATTATAGAAACTTTTATCAAAATTTTATGTGCATAAAAAATTTTGTCAAATTTTTATGTGCATAGAAATTTTTGTCAAAATTTTATGTACATAGAAAATTTTGTCAAAATATTATTTCTAAAGAAAATTTTGTCAAAATTTACGTCTATAGAAAATTTTGCCAAAATATTTTTTTTTTCTGGAAACATCAAAATTTTATTTCTCTAGAAACTTTTATCAAAATTTTATTTTTCTAGAAACTTTTGTCAAAATCTTATTTCTATAGAAAATTTTGTCAAAATTTTATTTCCATAGAAAATTTTATTTCCATAGAAAATTTGGTCAACATTTTTGTGCATAGAAAATTTTGTCAAAATTTTATTTCCATAGAAAATTTTGTCAAAATTTTATGTGCATAGAAAATTTTGTCAAAATTTTATTTCTATTGAAAATTTTGTCAAAATTTTATGCGAGTATGTTCCTTGAGCTACACTCCGTCATGTCAGTGAAAGCCTGAGAGGAGCTCATTAGATCTGACGCCACAGACTGTGCTTCTTGATTCACTCCTCCAAAGTCAACGAACCCGGTCAAAATTTTATTTCTATAGAAAATTTTGTCAAAATTTTATTTCTATAGAAAATTTTGTCAACATTTTATTTCTATTGAAAAATGTGTCAAAATGTTATTTCTGTAGAAAATATTGTCGAAATTTTATAGAAATTTTTTGCAAAATTTTATTTCTATAGAATTTTTTTTTCAAATTAAAGCATCCAATCTCCCATACTCTTGGAACATTTTTTAAGCCTTAATATTTAAGTCACGATCTTTTGATGTTAAATGCAAATCTTTGCTATAAACTTGATTTAAAATAAAGATCAAACATTGTCTTTCCATTGCACAGAGAATACAGAGCAAAGGCTTTCAGCTTGACGAAACTCCAGAAACTCCAAAGCTTTCAAGCATCATAAATCGGCCCCAATCCACAATTCCGAGGTATAGGTATATCAATAGATTCCAAAAAGTTCCCCTTGAATGTGTAAGGAATTCTGAAGTCAAACATGTTTTAAGAGCAAAATATTATTTTTGGGTGGTGACCATGAAACATGGTTTTCGCAACCATGTTATTTTCTCGGATATCATGTATCTGATTTCGACAAGCAGGTTATATTTGACGAGAAAATAACATTTTATTAACAAACATGTTACATGGTCACCATACAAAAATAACATTTTGCTCTTGAAACATGTTTGAGGTGATCATATTCCTTCTCTGCGTGTAGCCTATAGACGGTTTCGACTTGTGGAGCGCAGAGTTTTGTGTCCAATAAAAAAGTTGAAATTAACTGATACCATTCAATTTTTAATTAAATTAAAAAAAATCATTTATTTAAGAAAAGTTTCTAATTACAGCATTAATTGTCCCAATTAACATTTAATTTAAATGAAAAAATTTTCAACAAAAAAGAAAAAATATCACCAAAATATTTCCAATTAAAAAATTGAAGTTGAAATTTTTAAATGATACAATTAAATGCTTAATCAAATTAACAAATTAATTTAGTTAAGAAAAAGATTGATTTCTAAATTTTAATTTTAAAATAATTATATTAACTAACACTTTAATTATTTAAAATATATTTCAAATTAAAGTTATTATTAAAAATTTCGATCGGAAATAATTAAATTTTATCCAAACTGTTCATTGGTTCATTAAAATTCCTCTCAAATACAAAGAAAAATCCAACTACAAATATAATCGGGAAATACATAAAGAATTATTAAATCATATGAACTCAGAACAAGAAGTTGTTTTATTGCTTTAAAAAAACGTGAAAAAAATTATAAATAAAACAAGTAAGGAAAGTCTAAAGTCGGGCGGGGCCGACTATATTATACCCTGCACCACTTTGTAGATCTAAATTTTCGATACCATATCACATCCGTCAAATGTGTTGGGGGCTATATATAAAGGTTTGTCCCAAATACATACATTTAAATATCACTCGATTTGGACAGAATTTGATAGACTTCTACAAAATCTATAGACTCAAAATTTAAGTCGGCTAGTGCATTACTAGGGTGGAACACAATATTAGTAAAAAAATATGTGAAACATTTAAATCTGAAGCAATTTTACTGAAAGTTCGCAAAAGTTTATTTATGATTTATCGCTCGATATATATGTATTAGAAGTTTAGGAAAATTAGAGTCATTTTTACAACTTTTGGACTAAGCAGTGGCGATTTTACAAGGAAAATTTTGGTATTTTGACCATTTTTGTCGAAATCAGAAAAACATATATATGGGAGCTATATCTAAATCTGAACCGATTTCAACCAAATTTGGCACGCATAGTTACAATGCTAATTCTACTCCCTGTGCAAAATTTCAACTAAATCGGAACAAAAAATTGGCATCTGTGGGCAAATGAGTGTAAATCGGGCGAAAGCTATATATGGGAGCTATATCTAAATCTGAACCGATTTGGCTGATATTTTGCAAGTTTTTCGAGACCCGTAAAATATTCGGATGTACGGAATTTGAGGAAGATAGGTTGATATACACGCCAATTATGACCAGATCGGTGAAAAATATATATGGCAGCTATATCTAAATCTGAACCGATTTTTTCCAAAATCAATAGGGATCGTCTTTGAGCCGAAACAGGACCCTATACCAAATTTTATGACAATCGGACTAAAACTGCGAGCTGTACTTTGCACACAAAAATACATCAACAGACAGACAGACGGACAGACAGCCAGACAGACGGACATCGCTAAATCGACTCAGAATTTAATTCTAAGCCGATCCGTATACTAAAAGGTTGGTCTATGATTACTCCTTCTTGGCGTTACATACAAATGCACAAACTTATTATACCCTGTACCACAGTAGTGGTGAAGGGTATAAAAACGATAAAAATTGCCTGAGTTAAACTATTAGTTGCGCTTTGTTATCAATACCAATTAATTTTTTTATTAAATCAATTCAATAATTTATTGAAAGTGCCGAAGAAATGAAGTAATTTTTGATATCAATTTTTAATTTTTGATATCAAGAAAAATGGCTGAGCAAGTAATTTTGTAAATATACAATATGCAAATTCTATGCCTATCCTTAAAAATATTTTTATTGAATATATTTTCATTTTCAATACTAATCATTCTAATTTTTTTCCCTTTTAATGCATTTGCATTTTCCACCTTTTAAGGCTTATTCCACCAGGTAGCTGTAGCGCACCTACCATAGGAGAGAAAATTGAATCAATTATACTTTAAATTCTCAATTCAAAAAAAAATCTCTCCTCTATAGCTCGTTTACTAAAGCAATTCTTTGCTTACAATCACTTGAGACTCATTTTAATCGATAGCTAACTTGAATGGGGCACAATCAAACAACAAACAAAAAATTTGTAAAACTTCCATCAAAGGCAAAAAGAATGGCAAGCAACCCGGAGCTTCATGAAAAAAAAAGAAAATTAATTTCTAAAGAACTATGTTGGCCATTGTGCTTTGTGTAAAACAATTTCATTTAGATTGTTTTGAAGTTTATTGAGAAGCAAGTATTGTTAAGAAATACACTTGTATTTTATTTGATTTAATTTTTTATACTTTCCATTCTTGATGCAAACACTAAATTAATTGAAATTACTTCAATCACGAAAATGCACAATTTTTTTTCTGATTCAATCACGAAATGATCCAATTAATTTTTTCATTGAAATGTCTACATTCACAAAAATGATAGTGTCAATTAAAAATTAATTAAAGTAAATTAAAAATTAATTGATCCAATTAAAAAATTAATTGATACTATTAATTTTTGTGATTGATTATTTTTTCCAATTAAAGAATTTGTTGAATCAATTAAATTTTTAATCGAATATTTTTTAAAACTCAATTTAATTGGAAATTTTCTATGTGATAGCAAAATTATCATGATTTCTTCCAACACTTTCAATTTGTTTTTGAATTGGTTGTGTTAAAAATTTAATTAATTTTGGTTGAAAAACTCTATTACCCTTTTAATTGAGGCAATCAATTACTTATTTTGGTATTGTCTTTTTTATTTATAATTATTTTTCCTTTAGATGGAATAATTTTCTTGTGATTTGGCAAGAATTTATATTTTCTTAATTATTTTCCGATTATAATTATAGTTAGAATTTTCTTTATATTTGAGTCAAAATTTAAAGATGGAATAATTAATAGTTTAGTTAAAAATGTAGAATTTTATAAATCATTTTCATAATTGATTTTATTTAAATTTGATAAAAAAAATTAATTGTATCAGTTAATTTTTTAAATTAATTACTTTTTTAAAATCAATCAACAAAATTGGAAATATTTTGGTGATAATTTTGTGTGTACAAACTTTCATTAATTTTTTTATACCCTCCACCATAGGATGGGCGTATATTAACTTTGTCATTCCGTTTGTAACACATCGAAATATTGCTCTAAGACCCCATAAAGTATATATAAATTCTGAGAAATTCTGTGTCCATCTAAGCATGTCCGTCTGTTGAAATCACAATAACTTCCGAAAGAAACTTGGCACAAGTAGTTGTTATTGATGTAGATCGGATGGTATTGCAAATGGGCCATATCGGACCACTTTTACGTATAGCCCCCATATAAACCGACGCTCAGATTTGGCTTGCGAAGGCACTTGGAGGAGCAAAATTCATCCGATTCGGTTGAAATTTGGTACATGGTGTTAGTATATGGTCGGGAGCCACCGTGGTGCAATGGTTAGCATGCCCGCCTTGCATACACAAGGTCGTGGGTTCGAGTCCTGTTTCGACCGAACACCAAAAAATTTTTCAGCGGTGGATTATCCCACCTCAGTAATGCTGGTGACATTTCTGAGGGTTTCAAAGCTTCTCTAAGTGGTTTCACTGCAATGTGGAACGCCGCTCGGACTCGGCTATAAAAAGGAGGTCCCTTGTCATTGAGCTTAACATGGAATCGGGCAGCACTCAGTGATAAGAGAGAAGTTCACCAATGTGGTATCACAATGGACTGAATAGTCTAAGTGAGCCTGAAACATCGGGCTGCCACCTAACCTAACCTAGTATATGGTCTCTAACAACCATGCAAAAATTGGTCCACATTGGTCCATAATTATATATAGCCCCCATATAAACCGATCCCCAGATTTCGCTTGCGGAGCCTATAAGAGAAGCAAATTTCATCCGATCCTGCTGAAATTTGGTACATGGTGTTAGTATATGGACTTTAACAACTATGCAAAAATTGGTCCACATCGGTCCATAATTATATATAGCCCCCATATACACCGATCCCCAGATTTGGCTTGCGGGGCCTATAAGAGAAGCAAATTTCATCCGATCCTGCTGAAATTTGGTACGTGGTGTTAGCATATGGTCTTCAACATGGACCATACACCCAGAAAAAAGTGTCTTCGAAACTAAAGGAAAAAATTTTCATCAATATAGTTTATCCATTTTATTTCCATCAAGGTAAATTTTTGTGAAAAATAATAAAATTTACTCGTTTCAGTAAAAAAATCCTAAACTGTAAGCAGTTAGGAATAGTTCATTAACTAGAATAAGGCATGGAATTTTACTCATACTATTTTCTTCGCTGGGTATAAGAATTTACTACTGAAAAAGAAAATTTTATTCACCGATAACAAAGCATTCGTAAAAATAAACAAAAACCGAACCAAAACCAAGTTTCCTCAAAATTAGTAAAATTTCTTATAAAATGATAATTGCGACTTCCTTTATAATAGAAAGTTTTTCATACATACGAACAACACTTGGCATAGAAAAATATTTTAGTTCATTCGTACTAAGAAGTATGCAATCCTTTCAAAACTTAAGGAAACACACTTGTTAGAATATAGGAAATTTTCCTAAATTTCTATTGTCTACCTGTAATCGATACCTGTCATCGTAATCGATGTGTTTGCGCGTGGGTGTAATCGATATGTTTGCGCGTCGGTTGTTTTTTCTAGTTGGAATCGCGTTGTTTTGGTATACGGAGAGATTGTTAAAAAATAATATGGTAAAATAATATAATAAATAACAAATAAAATATATAAAATATTTGTTATTTTAAATTAGTGAGAAAAATTTTCGTTTTTAAAAATAAATCTATCAATGTTCGTGATAGTGTATAAAGGAAGAAAACACCAGCAGAATAACAACCCTTTCATTTGTCTTCATTTTGGAATCTTCAATTATCAGGTAATATTCAGTGACGCTAACCTTTTGGAACAAAAATGTTTTATGATTTTTTATATTTGTAGGTATTGAAATTGTAAAAGGAGGACAAAATCGTTAGGCAGCAACTTATTAAAAGTGAAAAGTACAAGAAGAAGAAAAAGTGCGTTTTACAGTTGATAATATCACACGGAAATTGGAAATAGTGGAATAATAAACTAATATTTCAAAGAGATTCGATGCTGTTGATTCTTAATAAATATATTCAATATATTAATAAAACATGTCTTTTATTGAAGATAAAGTTGCTTATAGAAATAAATAAAATTGTATTTAAAAACGAAGGTAAGCAGTTCTAATTATGAAGTAAAAGTTTTACCACAAATGTGTAAGATTTGTCCAAATGAATGAAAAAAATTCAATAAAATCATTCCAAATATGAATTCAAATTAGTTAAATTTTTTCATTCTGTAGTATAGTGGTACATAAATATAGGAAAATGTTAACTAATATATGGAATACATTATTCCTAATTTCTACGAAAATCAAATCGTTCAAACAAATAAAAATGGCTTTGGCGCTATACGAAGTTCAACTTTCTTCACAATGAGTTCATTTTAACTTAAAGAAGGGGTCACTTTTTTCTGGGTGTATGCTATCTCTATATTTAAATGAAAATTCAAAATGTTTATGAATTGTAATTAGCAAATTGCCAACTAGTCTCTACTAAAGCCTTTATAGCGCAGAGACAAACATTTCTTTGTAAATATTGAATTATTGAATAAAATAAATAAAAAAAAAGTTTTAAGATACCTTGCCATCGGCAAGTGTTACGGCAACCCAAGTACAAGTTTATATGCAATCCATGGTGGAGGGTACATAAGATTTGGCCTGGCCGAACTTACGGCCGTATATACTTGTTTTAATTTGTAATATTAGTTGTTCAATAGTCAAGTAAACAAAACGTTTGTTTTATTTTTGCATCCATCTTTGAAAATTTTGAATTGTATTGTAAGATTGTATTTAAATATCCTTTTTTCGTCTAAATAAATCTAAAATTTGCTCAGTGTAAACGTTCTGTGACTGTGTTGTAATACTTTAGTCTAATTTAAATTGCCTGCAAAATTAACAATGAATTTCACTCACAGCTCATTTATGGTCACATTACTATTCACAATAACACAACCCATAAGGTTGTGAAATTGGCCTTTTTAAAATACTATTACGCATTTTTTAATATTCAATAATAATGTGCAAAATGTGTCTAAACAATTTACAAAAATGACAATAAAGAAACTCATTTAAATAGCAAGCAAACTATGGACTATCATTATTGCTTTATGGTCTTTGCGCTAAATAAAGACGTCATTATTACACGCACACACATACAAACAATATTTCGTTTATAAAGGGGAAACAAAAGTGGAAGAAGCGCCAGCATGAATGAAATATTAAAAAAAAAAAATAAAACAAAAAGAAAAAAAACTTCAACGACATTTCGAGTGTAGGTGTAAATTAAATATTTATTAACGTCTTATGATGAGAGCAGTGGTTTGTGCTACTAAAATGTATTTAATTAACACAACACTGTTACTATCACTTATGGACGAATGATAGGCATTTGGGTAAGCAGCAGTGGTGGTGGTATATGGGGTAAGGTGGGTAATTATGACAACCTTAATGACAACAAAAGATTGAAAACTCAAAGCAAGCAAACAAACATATGTATGTGTATATATTATTTGTCTTCTGAGTAGATAATCCGGCATAGACACCGTTTTTCTCTATTTCCATTGATAAACACATATATACTTGTGAGTGCGTGTCTCGCAATATGCCATGAGTGCAATCATATGTGAATTGGAGTGTTTGCTTCGTGTACTCTCAAAATGCATGTCACGCACATTGCACTTTATGTCAATTGGAGATGGAGACAACTAGGAAGACAATGTAGAAAAAATAGCTAATAAAAGAGAAGTTTCAGTCTTGTTCTGATTTGCTTTTTTTTGTCATTTGAAGATGCGGTTGCTATTGCTTGCTTTGGAGAAATAAATAAATCAAGACATGTACACTCATACAGGCATACAAGGCCATATGTGTACCACTTGCATGAGATAAAAGAACTATTCGCTTTATCTATATTTAGAAAGATACGGAGATGAAGAAAAAAGAACGACAATAACAACAAACAGAGAAAATAGGCACAGCGACAGATGTCACTGTCATTGGAGTATTTACTCGTACTTTAATTAGGGGTATTCAGTAGAAATATGAAGAGAAATGTGTTTTGGGACAAAATGACAATGTTGACGAAAACTTTAATTTTTTCAAAAAAAAAAACAAGTATATACGGCCGTAAGTTCGGCCAAGCCGAATCTTATGTACCCTCCACCATGGATTGCGTAGAAACTTCTACGAAAGTCTGTCATCCACAATCGAATTACTTGGGTTGTGGTATCTTAAAACTTCTTAACATCTTTTTCCAAATTGTGAGTTAGTCCATACGTGGTAGAGAGCCAGAATTGAAATATGGGGTCGCTTATATGGGGGCTATATACAATTATGAACTTGATATGGACCAATTTTTTTGTGATTGGTGATCGATTTATCTGAGGGCTATATATAACTATAGACCGATATGGACCTAGTTAGGCATGGTTGTTAACGGTCATATACTAGCACAATGTACCAAATTTCAACTGACTCGGATGAAATTTGCTCCTCCAAGAGGCTCCAAAACCAAATCTCGGGATCGGTTTATGTGGGGGCTATATATGATTATAGACTGATATGGACCACTTTTGGCATGACTGTTAAATGTCATATACTACCACCACGTACCAAATTTCAACCAGATCGGATGAATTTTGCTTCTCCAAAAGGCACCGGAGGTCAAATCTGGGGATCGCTTTATATGGGGGCTATATATAATTATGGACCGATATGAACCAATTCCTGTATGGTTGTTGGATAACATATATTAACATCACGTACCAAATTTCAACCGAATCGGATGAATTTTGCTCTTCCAATGGGCTCCGGAGGTCAAATCTGGGAATCGGTTTATATGGGGGCTATATATAATTATAGACCGATTTCGACCAATTTTTGCATGGTTGTTAGAGATCATATGCTGACACCATGTACAAAATTTCAGCCGGATAGGATGAAATTTGCTTTTCTTAGGTTAGGTTAGGTTAGGTGACAGCCCGATGTATCAGGCTCACTTAGACTATTCAGTCCATTGTGATACCACATTGGTGAACTTCTCTCTTATCACTGAGTGCTGCCCGATTCCATGTTAAGCTCAATGACAAGGGACCTCCTTTTTATAGCCGAGTCCGAACGGCGTTCCACATTGCAGTGAAACCACTTAGAGAAGCTTTGAAACCCTCAGAAATGTCACCAGCATTACTGAGGTGGGATAATCCAACGCTTAAAAACTTTTTGGTGTTCGGTCGAAGCAGGAATAGAACCCACGACCTTGTGTATACAAGGCGGGCATGCTAACCATTGTACCACGGTGGCTCTCTTCTCTTAGAGTCCTCGCAAGCCAAATCTTAAGAGTCCTCGCAAGCCAAATTTGGGGTCCGTTTATATGGGGGCTATACGTAAAAGTGGACCGATATGGCCCATTTGCAATACCATCCGACCTACACCAATAACAATTACTTGTGCCTAGTTTCAAGTCGATAGCTTGTTTCGTTCGGAAGTTAACGTGATTTCAACAGACGGACGGACATGCTTAAATCGACTCAGAATTTCACCACGACCCAGAATATATATACTTTATGGGGTCTTAGAGCAATATTTCGATGTGTTACAAACGGAATGACAAAGTTAATATACCCGCATCCTATGGTGGAGGGTATAAAAACATACATTTTTGTTTAATTGTTGTACGAGGGATACCTATATGGGATCTTTTTTAAATTTAATTGCGTTCCTTCTTAAAGACAAACTCTTCTGTCCAAAATCTATGAAAATAGCATAAAAATTGCCTTGCGAAAAACAAACTCAAAAAAATTTTGACCACTTTCGTGCGATGCGCAAGACAAAGCCAATATATTCAGATATTCAGATTGAATCAAAGATAATAATATAATTCGTTCGTTGGTTCAATCCAGATTCAGTCGTCCACCAAAATTTGTCACCGATGGTAATTCAGTAATTCTCGGCGTATCAAAGCTCCTCTATGTCATTCCACCTTATCACGCCGTTTGGACCAGGCTTTGCATTTTTTTGTGTCATTATCACAAGGGACATGTTAGTTTCAGTCAAAGATTATAAAAAGTATTAGTGAAATTGTACTCAATCAGCTTCAAGAAAGCACTGTTTTAAGCCAAAATGTACTTTTGCAGTTTGGCTAAGGCCTTTTGGAAATATGTCACAATTGTGTTCACACTAGTGTTCATATTTTGATTTATGAACTTATGAAAGGTTTAAAAAAAGTGATTTGCTTTTACGAATAACTGAACATGGGAGATTTTCAGAAATAATAATTGGGTAGCCAATGTGCGATGCATGATAATGTTGGTAAAGTTCTCAAAAATAGATCCCTTCATCACTAAAAAGAATCTCAATCCCTATTGAACTAATTGCCATAAAAGTTATTCCCCTCTGGTTTCTTATTTTCTTATTTACCACAATTTAGACTCCAATTTGTTTTATTGTTGTTGTTGTTGGGTGAAACGCAATGCATACTGAATGCGCTTTGTCTGATATACATGTCTGTCTACCTGTAAATGGTGAAATCGATAGACAATAAAAACAAATACTGTTTATCGAACATTGTAAACACATTCACATTATTCTGTTGCATTGCAATCGTTTCACAGTGAGCACACGACAAACACATGCTTCATTTTGCATACATTTAGCATTGAGGATAAATGAAATCGAAATGCAATAAAAGTAGATGGGGGGCATACGAAAACAAATACAAATGTAAATGGTGGACCCCAAAGATAACAAGAGTAGAAAAATTGCTATGCATATGTATGAATGCATTTATGTATATGGTAGGGGTGAAGAATATACGTCTGTGATTTGGTGTTCTCTTTTTTATAGGTATGTATCTGCCTGAGTAAGTAGATTTGCTTGTCATATGTTAATTTTACCTCCCACCACCGCCATTATCGTCATTGTCATACTCTTCTTACCAACCTTTACCATCACACATACAATGTTCTTACCACTTCTCACACCTAACTAAGTGGTGAATATTAGAGTTAATATTCTTTCAAGTGCCACTTAAATATGCGTTTAAGTATAAACACACATGTTTAGATCATTGTTGTTTATACATACACAGTACGTGCTACAATTGTTTGTATTTATTTCGAAAGGTTTGCGGTATACAAATCCAACACCCAACATAAGCATTAGTCCATCATAGATATTAGGCTGTTTCGATTGCGAATGCATTTATTCTATTGTATAGATTGCGACGTGATGATGAATAAGATCCACTATCAAAGCGTGTTTGGCACGTGGTGCTACGATGTATTTGAAACGATTGTAAATTTATCTTAACTGAAGTCAATTTTTAAAATAGAAATTTACCATATTCCATTTTGTGGTACCGTATCGTTATCAATGTTGGTGTATATTGTAAATATTTTCTGTTTAAAGATATACAACCGCAAATTGAGTATGAGTAAAAATTAGAGAGAGAGAGAAAATCACCTTTGGACTTGGTCACTGAAACAATAAACACAAATGTGCGAGATATAGTTCAATAAGCGTGAAAATGAGTTGAATTCACAAATTACTCAACTATGTGATTTTGGTTTTAGATTTCTTATATTTGGGATCACAAATTCCAAAATTTTCGTTGGGCGATTTTATCTTAATCCTTTAACCTATAAACTTAACATTGGCAATATAGTTCTCTTTAATGAGTAATCCTGATAAAATTGGATTTAAGTCCAAGCGTATGCCGATATTTCGTTAAAAGAAAAATAAATTATTGTTATTCCGAATATCGGAATATGAGGGTTATGATATATATATTTTTTTTTCTGTTTTTATATGAAACACTCCAATATTCACATGTACTTGCATTGTATATCAATTTGTTATTGTTTTAGTTTGCTGTGAGAAAAAGTAGTACAAATTCAAAATAGATTTAGAGCACCGCATCCATGTATGTATGAATGATATTAGTTTGAGTTTTATTTTAATTTTACTTTTTCTTGATTATAACGAAGCGGATAAAAAATTTCATCTACTGCAAATAACTTTTTAGTTACAGATAGACAGATAAAGAAAATTCTAAACAACTTTCGTAGGATTTGTATGTGTTGTTATTTTATATAAAAAATACATACAATTATTATACCTCATACACATTCGGCTCGAAATCCATTAAAATGGGATTTGAAATCCCTTATTTATAAGGCAAATGACAGTTGAAATCTAGTTAAAGTGGATTTTGGAAGTGTAGTGTAAATGAGTAAATCAAGATTTGTATATGTTGTTATTTTTTTATAAAACTAACTACAATTTGTTTTTCATATTTAAATTCTTAAAGATTTTAGATAAAATTTACTCAGTTATAGAACTTACTTCAGGTGGATCCCATACACATTCGCCGGTGGTTAGATTGGCATACATATGCTCTTTGGTACGAGGTTCTATAATTTCCACCCATTCTATTCTGTAAGTGAAAAGAGAAAAACATTATAGATATATATTAATATTAATTATAAACAAATTGTTGTCAATAGTGTATGTAAATAATTGATTTATAAAATAGAAATTTAAAGAAATTTAATAGGAATACAAAATAATATTATAATTTTAGAGCTCCGTAACAATAAATTGTTGTTAAAGAAAAATTTTAAGTTTAAACATTTTTTTTCATATAACAAAATTGGTTGTTAATGTGACAAAATATTACTAAAATCGTAATTGTAGTTACAAATTACGTTGTTAGCTCAAATGTAAACATAATTTTAATTGTATTGACAAGAAAATTAATTGATGTTTTTTATGTGTATGAATAATCGTTAAAGGTTACACAAGTTTGATATAAAATATCATTGTGGAAGTGACATGATTGGTTCTTATTATTAGTGAAATAAACAATGGAAGAAATCTTTCCTTAGAGAATATCTTTCGCTATTTCTTACCAATTAAAGATACACAGTAAAAAATTTCACGAAGTTTTTTCCCATTAAAGTATTAACTGAATTTTTAAAAAAATATTCAATTAATAATTTAATAAATAAAGATACACAGCAAAAAATTTCACAAAGTTTTTTCCAAGTAAAGTATTAATTGAATTTTTGAAAAAATATTCAATTAAAATTTTTATTGATTCAACAAATTTTTTAATTAAAACAAAAATTAATAATATCAATTAATTTTTTAATTGATACTATATTTTCTGTGATTGAAGACATTTCAATTAAAAATTAATTAGATCAATTAATTTCGTGATTGAAGACAAAAAAAATATTTTTTGTGTGTATAAAGGCTTTTGTCCATACACGAAAAGAAAACAACGTTTGGAAAATGTGTACCGAAAACGTTTTTCTTTTGTTCGAATTTCTTGAATTTCTTAGAAAATTTCAAACTTTTATCACCCAAAAAGTAATTTTTAAACCAAACATAGTCCATTTCGTTTCGTTTGAAGTTTCGTAGTAAAAATTTAATATAGTAGTATGTAAAGTCGAACATATTCTCGGAATCTTCCGAACATTTTTGGAATATATGTGAACACGTATGTAAATAAACTTTTTGGTATTCGATCGTAGCAGGAATTAAACCACGACCCTTTGCATACAAGGCGGGCATGCTAACCATTACTCCACGAAGGCCAACTATAAGTATGTTTCTGGCAAATAAAGTTTCTTTACATCGCCTCGTGGGCGCCGAAAACTACGCTTTACAAATATAGCTGCTTGATTGTTTGTTTTGCTTGAGCGTTGCTGGCTATAGCATTAATTGTCTGTGAGTGACAATAACAGCTACGTATTGGCTTACAAACTGTATGGTCCGCGATTCGATTCTCCCTCCAGGCGAAGGGTAAAATTTTAAAAATTTATAAATTCGAATAATTTCTTCTACAATGTTTGTATTACAGAAAAAGGTGCCAAGAACTAAAAAAACACATGGAAAATGAGAAAGATGAGAGGGAAGATGCAATTAGTCAGGAAGGAGATGCTCCTGAGCTAGTATTTATGACATATTTATCGCAAAAAATATATAATTTTCTTCCAAATAAACTCCCTTACAGTAAAAAGCAAATGGGAAACGACATTTGTTTGTCTAAAATTTCGTTTGGAAGGAAAGAATTATTTTTTGCCTGTAAATGTAAACTTATCATTACCAAAGGTTTAATATTTTTATTTATTTGACAATATATTCTTGAGGTCAAATCAGCTGGTTATTGCCAACAACATATATCTTCTGTTTACTCGGTGCAACAATTTTTGGGCTAATTGGCATAGTGAATACCTTGAAGAGAGACAACAATTAAATCTCGTTTGTTTCGAATGGCCCAAAATATTGCAAAAGTTCAAGTACAAACACATTTTTTGCCAAACATGCGGCGGCCCAACGCCCTACTTTTTTTTCCACATGACAATGTGATTCAAAACTAAAAAGAGAGACTATTGTAGAAAGAGAGGATAAACACACAGAGTAAAAGGACAAACTAAGTGGAAATAATTCAAACATTTCAATAAAATAAAATAAAATAAAATAAAATAAAATAAAATAAAATAAAATAAAATATTTATTGAAGCCTTATTTGCTTTGTTAATTTGGTTAAATAGTACATATTCACTTTCTATTTACATAAATTTTATTTCCTCTTAAGGTATCTTAAAACTGTGACAATTTGAAGTTCAATCATTCACAATAGTCATATCCTTTATATACTCTCCATTCACAAACATAAACATTGTCACATACATTAGGCCTATGAGCTCATTGAATTGCAGGAAAATCGATTTCAGTGTTATAAAGAGAATGAAATTGAGAGAAACAAAAGCAAAGAGAGTACATGTTTGAGATACTTCTCATAAGAAAAACAAGGAAATGACAGCCAGCCAGCAGCCACAAGCTTAATCCATGTAATACGAAAAAAATGTGTGTGTTTTTTTAGAATGAACCAAACATTGATTGCATTTATTAACATAACCATCACACATCGGGCGGCAACTCGACTATGCGGCGACAACGACAACAGAAATGCAATATTTGCAGAATGAATAGACCAAGGAAAGAGAAGAGAAGAAGTTTTTGCTGGATGGATGGGTGGGTGGTTTGTCTGAAAGGGGAGTAAAACAAACCTATACACACAGCAAGCAGATATAATGGAGTAAAATAGTTAGTTGCTTTCAATGGCCACAAATAAATGACAAAATTATGCAAAATCGTTGCTTGAATGAGTTGCCATTACCGAGTTTTGTTGTTGTCTTTTTTTATTTGTATTGCAAATTATAGCATATTACAACAAATGACCTTATTTTACAAACGTAACCGAAAAAAACGAAAAACAATAACAAAAGCTAAATTAATTACTAGTTATTGTTTGAATAGGGTTTTGCAGGGGGCTCTCACACATTGTATCATTATTATTGGGAGTTTTTTTTTTTTTGGAGCTGGCTTACGAAAACTAAACGCCATCATTATATGACGACCCACGTCTTTTTGGCCTACATAAACAAAACGAAAGGCCCCAACATAAACTTATTAATTAAAGTGGCAATGAATAAGAGATAAAAGGAAAAATATGGTAACAAGTCATTCGGAGCCAGTTACATAGTACCCTACACCAATTTGTAAGATGATGAAATCTAATAATTTGATAATAATAAATTATTTGGTTTTCTCAATAATAGAAGGTAGGGAATATTTAAAATTTTTAAATTTTAATTAAAGAAAAAAATTGGAAAGTCGTCTTCGAAAAGAAAATACTAATTTGATCTTGGAAATAGACTTTCAATAATATTCGCTATCCACTCTGGGACTTCTTAAAAATAAAGCGTAGATTTTGTATTAGAAAATTTCTTATTAATCTCTATGCCAGCATTGCCAATTTGGCTTTTCTTAAGTCTTTTAGCGGAAAAAGAATTCTTTCACGATCTTTAAGCCTTGGACATATATAGACAGATTTTCATTTCCATCTAACCCTTGCTGCCAGAATAAGGTTTTCCATATATTCCGGCCTTGACTTTCGGTACAAAAATATTTAGCGTTTTTTCTGTTTTTTTTTTTTTTTTAATTTTTTTTATTATTCTCGAAATTAATATATACAAAGCCAAACCTGACCCAATTCACAATATATTACACATTTATGCAGTGATAAATATATATTACAATATATTACACATTTATAAGGAAAATATAAAAAACCTATAAAAATTTAATAACAATTTAGCTAATATTGAAATATAAAATTAAAAAATAAGAATTAACATGAAAAAGTTATAAATTAAAAAAAAAAACTTTGGCTCCCCAGTCTAGTATTTTTGGGGGGAAAATCTAGCCATTTTTTGTAGAAAAAATTCTGACAACGTTGTAGGTTGTTTTTATTAAATGTTTAATTTTTGTTATAAAGCTTGTTGGAAGGGAAATAATTACAATGGCCGCAAAATAGATACATTAATGCTCTGTTCCAGTAAATAGCACAAAAACCAATTCGAATTGGTTTTTGTCTGAATCAATTCGTGTATTTTCCAATTTTTGGCCTGAGAAACGATTTGACAGCAAAATACGAAGTAACTCTCCTTTCCAAATAGAGAATTCAAAAACGATTTTCTTCTGTTTTTTCAATAGGAATGAGGCTTTCGTATTAAATAGGATGAGCAGGCCAATAAATATTCTAGTCTGAGGAAACGAGCTGGATACTTTCAGAGTGATACCGGTTTAAGGTCCCAATTTGCAGGATTTAGAAATTGATATTTTTGTATAGGCTCTTAACCCTAGACGTGGCACCAATTTTTTCCTACATTACGGCTACATTACGAAATATTGGCCAGAGATAGGGAAAAGTGACATCTGTATTCTCTTGGAGCTGTGTATTTTGCATGGTCTGCAGCCACGGTTGCAACTCGAGCCAAAAATTATCTACCAAAATTTGGAGAAAATTGTACCAAAAACTAACAAAAACTGATATTAACATTTTATATCCGAAGAAAACATTTTTAAAAGTTTATTTTATTTTTATAGAAAATTTAGTCAAAATTTTATATACGTAGAAAACGTTATTTATATACAAAATTTGGCCAAAAATGTTATTTCTATAGAAAATGTTGTCAAAATTTTATTTCTATTTTCTAAATTTTTCCAAAATTTTATTTTTATATACAATTTTGCCAACATTTTATTTCTATAGAAAATTTTGTCAAAATTTTATTTCTAAAGAAAATTTTGCTAAAATTTTTTATGTAGAGAAAATTTTGTCAACATTTTATTTCTTTAGAAAATTTTGTCAAAATTTTATGTCCAGAGAAAATTGTCAAAATTTTATTTCCAGAGAAAATTTTGTCAAAATTTATTTCTAGAGAAAATTTTGTGAAAAATTTATAGAAAATTGAAAATCTACCAAACCTGTCAAACAGTAAAAAATCTACCATTTTTGGTAGAATTCTACCAACTGTGGGAACCGTGTCTGCAGCACCACCACTGGATGAAGCTAAGTCAGAGAGTCGAACTGAATTTATCACGAATGATTACATAGTCTATAGATCATATCCACTTATGGATAATCGTTTTCTTATCTTTGGACATGTGTGATCGTAACATAACAGATGATCATGATTCCAATCCCAGAATCGGAAAATAGGAACAACGAACTTTGTATTTGCTCTGAGATTTTATTAATATTAATAACAGTTTAAATATTTTAAAATTGAAATTATTAAAATGAACTCTTTTGAGCTTCTTATGGGATGTCTTCATCCACAAAAATCACTGCTAAGTTATTTTATATCTTAAGGTGAGTATTGAGTTCGAGTTTAGCCGCTAAAATCGACATTTTTTCACGATTACTTTTCTCTAATAATCCATTAAAAAGAATATAATCTTTGTGAAAATTGGCTTTGGGGTATTACCCATCAAGTTTTAATAAAATTTGCATCAAAAAAGTACAATTTAATTTCGGCTTTAGCGGCTAAATTCGAACTTAATACCCAACTTTAGCCTGAGTTTAACGTAAAAGACAACCATGTGGTTTCCTAAATTTTGTATCCAAATTATTGCACTCTTTGATGAAAATGAGAACTGTAGCTAAGTTACCCATAGATTACCACTTGATAAAGACATCGGTCATAGGTAAAACTAAACTAAAATTTACACTGAAAGTAGAATATTTCCCTTAAAGTTGGGTCATGGCTAAGTATTTCCATAATTAATATTATAATCTGTAACGATGTAGGGTATAAACAACAATCTCCTTGGTCTCAATCATATATACCGCATACAGCACAAGGAAACCTATATACAAGAGAACACCGGTCAATGGAAGTTTTCTCGTTTTTTTTTTTTCTTTTTTTTTTTGCAAAAATTCTATTAGAATAGGAGGCTAAATAGATCTCTGGAACCTGAATAGAAGAACGCTGATATACATACCTTTCACAACTCGAACTCATTTTGTTGTATTATTCCATAAAACTTTTAATAAAATTCACAAACAATCAATTATGGTGATGATTATGATGATGGCTCCACCTTTTTTCCTAATATAGCCTTCCTTGTGAGATTCAGACTTTTTTTGGTTTTGAGCATATATAAAACAAAACTATTATTTAAGGTTTGGCAAAATCCTCTTTGGCAGACTTCTCTGCTCTCGACGGATTTTGTTTTTGTGCTTTGTATAACTCCGCTTTTTGGGATTTTAGATATGTCTTGGAAAGCGGTCGACCGCACACTCGACACATATACACACACACAGATACGATTTTTCAACTTTTCACTTCTTGTTGTTATTGCTTTTTTCTATTTTCCACCTTTTCCATGGCTTTTTGGGTGTTAAGTTGTATTTCTGCTTCTTTGATTCATTTATACATTCGGCAATAGCACTCTCGGAAAATCCACAAACCAGCTCAGGACCGATACGCACTAGCCAACAACATTAATGCATACATATATGAATATATTTTACACTACCGATAAGACGGACGACAACTACGGATTTTCCTTCTTTCACTTTTAATATGAAATGCAATTTTTGCGTTTTCCTCCACTCCCTTAAACAATTACAAAAGGACACCATACAGGATATATGCTGGCCAGCAGAAATAATGAGTGCTGCTCACACATACACACACACGAAAAAGCGAGAGAGAGCGAGATTGAGAACCCCCTGCTCTTTTTTCTTATTTAGACAAAAACACAATTGGGGATACTTCTTGGATGCACATTAAAAAACGACACACAAATTTCTACTTAATATATGGCCATGGTATTAATATCGCGATGGTTTAATTTTAAAAAATCGATTTAATTCATCATTTGTTTTTCCAAACTTTTCAAAATTGCACTTTTTATTTTTCAATTGGAAATTTTCGCGTCCGTATATCCGTCTTGCATATCTTGCAATCTCTTTTTCTCTGTCATTTAAAATTTTACTCTGGCCGATTTGACAGTTCCTCAGAAATCAAAATGTCGTTATCGATTACACTTCCAGTTACTGTTCAATGGTTCAGAAGTCATCGATAAACGGTAGAGTAACAAATTCGGCCGGACGGCGATGATACCCACCCAATAAACACAGGATGAGCGTTTTTCAAATGCAACAACTTTTCAATTTGAGGGTAAATATAATATTCAACATAAATTCAACTTGACTTGAAATAGCTCATCTTCAATACATCTTCAAATTATTTGCGAACTACTTCCAATTTGCCAAAATGTTGACGAAATCTTTGAAAAGGTGTTGAATATAATATGAGAAAACTTTGACAAAACACTACCCTAAAATGCAACGAAAAAACCATGTGGTTTTCAATACTTATTTGTGCAACGAAGTTCGTGGTCAATTGCAAGAAATAAAAATATTGAAAATTTTTGACAAATAACCAAATAGTTTTTAAAAATGGGTAAGTGAAAATAAAAAATGAAATAAAACTTTAAGGAAGTCACTAAATGTATATCTCTTTGCAGAAAACTAAAATTATGGATTCTCGTTCTTGAAAACATTAAAAAGCTGACCGATGAAAATATGGTAGACAATTAACTGGAACTGCTTCAAATAGTTTATAATAATTGGTAAATATGAAAAATTAAATCAACACTTTAGAGAAGTCACTAAATTTAAATCTCTTTGCAGAAAACTAAAATCTTTGGATACTACCATAGACCAAGGAAGGTATAGACATCTCAAGTGAATTCACAGCGCTGTAGTTTGTCTGCACACCGTAGATGGCTCTTTTTCGTCTGCAATTGAGTGATTTTTTAATTTGCCGTTAATTTGTTTTCTTTCCTTTGTTTTCTTGATGAAACACCAAATATTGTAACAGCATATAAAATTCTATACATCCACACCTTTTTTGTAATGCAAATTGACTGATTTGTACAGTAATTCTCGTTTTCCAAAAAGAAATTGAGTCACTTGACTGCGCAATTGAGTGGAATGACTGCGCACTGCAAATAAACAAAACAATGGTGAATTGTCAAGGTATGTCTCTATTTTAATTGGTCTATGATACTACATTCTTTCAAACATTCCCAATAAACACAAACGTTTGAAAAATGCTAAATTTCAACAATTTTTCAAACATTTTTTCAAAGGATTAGGGTAATATTCAAGTTGAGAAATTGTTGAGAAAATCGCGTTCTCAACAAAAAACAGACATTACCCTCAACAGTGAAATTCAACACATTAGCAATAATATCTCAAGTGTTATCCTCAAATTGAAATGCATCGCTACTCAATAATTTGTCAAACTATTTTCGATGCGAGTCAAATTCAAAATTAACATCGTTGCATATACTTTTCAACCTAAATTTGTATGAATGATATACCCACTTCAAATTGAAAGTCAAAGCCAAAATTCTATGAATTTTGTATAATTTATTCATTTTCATCAAAATAAAATATATAATAATACACTACACTACATAATACACTACAATACCAATTGATACATAATAATCTTATTAAACATATCAACAAATAAGAAAAAAAAAAAACAAACAAACAAAAAAACTTTAAATATCTTAAACATTATTAGTAAACACTTTTGCATTGATAATTCGATTTCCTTCCTTTTGGTGTCATAAAACAGCATTCAAATTTATTAACATGCGGGCAATTTGAAATTAGGAACGTACTGGACCGCGTGTTAGCAGAAGGAATTCACAAAATATCCATTTTAAACTGTTAATAGCATATGAATTAAACTGACGATGTGATGCACATTTTCATCCAGAAGTTGTTGATTTCAACAATTTGTTGTTTTTAACAATTTTAATTGGTTGCACTTGTAATGTTTCTGGAAACTTTTTCTTGTCGATAAGCCACTCATTTTTCATTGGTCAGCCTTTTAATGTTTGCAAGAATGTAGCATCCAAAGATTTTAGTTTTCTGCAAATAGATTTAAATTTAGTGACTTTTCTAAAGTGTTGATTTAATTTTTCATATTGATGTACCATTATTATACACTATTTGAAGCAGTTCCAGTTAATTGTCCACCATTTTTTCATCGGTCAGCTTTTTAATGTTTTCAAGAACGTAGAATCCATAATTTTAGTTTTCTGCAAAGAGATATACATTTAGTGACTTCCTTAAAGTTTTATTTCATTTTTTATTTTCGCTTACCTATTTTTATAAACTATTTGGTTATTTGTCTATAATTTTCCATTTTTTTAATTTCTTGCAATTCACCACGAACTTCGTTGCACAAATAAGTATTGAAAACCACATGGTTTTTTCGTTGCATTTTAGGGTAGTGTTTTGTCAAAGTTTTCTCATATTATCTTCAACACCTTTTCAAAGATTTCGTCAACATTTTGGCAAATTGGAAGTAAATCGCAAACAATTTGAAGATGTATTGAAGATGAGCTATTTCAAGTCAAGTTGAATTTATGTTGAAAATTATATTTACCCTCAAACTGAAAAGTTGTTGCATTTGAAAAACGTTCATCCTGTGTTTATTGGGTTAAGATGCTGACCGAAAAATGAGTGGCTTATCGACAAGAATAAGTTTCCAGAAACATTACAAGTGCAACCAATTAAAATTGTTAAAGACAACAAATTGTTGAAATCAACAACTTCTGGATGAAAATGTGCATCACATCGTCAGTTTAATTCATATGCTATTATCAGTTTAAAATGGATATTTTGTGAATTCCTTCTGCTGGAAATCAATTCTAACACGCGGTCCAGTACGTTCCTAATTTCAAATTGCCCGCATGTTAATAAATTTTAATGCTGTTTTATGACACCAAAAGGAAGGAAATCGAATTATCAATGCAAAAGTGTTTACTAAAAATGTTTAAGATATTTAAGTTTTGTTGTTTGTTTTTTTTTTTTTGTTCTTATTTGTTGATATGTTTAATAAGATTATTATTTATAAATTGGTATTGTAGTGTATTATTATATATTTTATTTTGATGAAAATGAATAAATTATACAAAATTCATAGAATTTTGGCTTTGACTTTCAATTTGAAGTGGGGATATCATTCATACAAATTCAGGTTGAAAAGTATTTGCAAAGATGTTAATTTTGAATTTGACTCGCATCGAAAATTGTTTGATAAATTATTGAGTAGCGATGCATTTCAATTTGAGGATAACACTTGAGATATTATTGCTAATTTGTTGAATTTCACTGTTGAGGGTAATGTCTGTTTTTTGTTGAGAACGCGATTTTCTCAACAATTTCTCAACTTGAATATTACCCTAATCCTTTGAAAAAATGTTTGAAAAATTGTTGACATTTAGCATTTTTCAAACGTTTGTGTTTATTGGGCAGGGACAAAAGGGCGACTCGCTTGTAAAGTGTATGGACTTTTGAGTGGAAATAATTCCATAGACCAAGAAAGATATAGAGGTCTCATGTCCATTCACAATTATTTTGTTTAATTTCCGTGTGCAGCCAATTGAGTCAATTTCCTCTTGGAGAATGAGAATTACCGTACAAATCAGTCAATTTGCATTAAAAAGACGTATAGATGTACAGTATTTTATATTATTTTACAAAATTTGGTGTTCTATCAAAAGAACAAAGGAAATAAAATAAAATTAACGACAAATTAAAAAGCACCCATTGACAGACAGCGCTGTGAACCCTGCCTACATTTTTTGAATTTGGGGGCGCTTCAGAGAATCCCCACTACGTCGAAAACAGTCGTATACGATATCCAAAACTACTCGGAAAAGCGCCGTCACTATTGAGAAGTTGTACCACGCCAAGTTACTACAAAAAAGTATCGCATGAGTGCAATTATTAGGAGCCCTTCTGGTTACATTTAGAAGGACGCCAATAAGAGCCCCTTCAAACAATCAGACAAAGTGCATTTTAAGATAGTTGTAAAAGAATCATTGTGGTCAAGTAAAACACGATTGTTTAGATGTTTATTAATTTTATGAAACATTTATAAATTCTCATAAATATAACATTTATACGGCTATCACATCACATTTAACACATTTTTATGCATTAATAAGAGATTGATGTTGAGTTACAAGTTGTAAGTTAAATGTTGTAGCGTCTATCAGCCAATACTTTTATTCCCAATGGAGGCAGCGTGTCTGGAAAAATATTTGAAAAACTATCACTTTATTCCATTTGGAAAGTCAAAAATTGTTTACCAATTTACTTTTCACAATTTTAAGCGTAATAACTATGTTTTCAGCACTTTATTTTCGTTTTCATTGAAATAAATTATAATTAGCCAGTTGCGCTTGGTTTTTCACAAAATATAAAATGGCTCTTGTAACAATAGTGATGGCAAAATACTATCACAGTTGGCGATTGTTGCAGTGTCACTTACGAGTCTGTGGTAGCGATGAGGATGAAATGGAACATTGAAATGCTGGCAGGGAATGGACCAGAAACGTCTATATCTTTCTTGGCCTACGGTAACACTTAAGAGTCTCTTAATTATTTTAGTCAAAATCGGGATATTTACCCTGCCAGCATTTCAAAATTCCATTTCATCCTCATCGCTACCACAGACTCGTAAGTGACACTGCAACAATCGCCAACTGTGGGAAGCGTATGAAAAAGTATGAAATGTACATAAAAGTATTTTGCCATCACTATTGTTACAAGAGCCATTTTATATTTTATGAAACACCAAGCACAACTAACTTCTTATAATTTATTTAAATAAAATCGATAATGAAGTGCTGAAAACATAGTTATTTCACTTAAAATTGTAAAAGGTATATTGGTGAACAATTTTTGACTTTCCAAATGGAATAAAGTCGAGAATAAAAACACTGGCTGATAGACGCAGCAACACGTAACTTGCCACTTGTAAATCAACATCATTATATTATTAATGGGAAAAATTATATTAAATATGTTGTGATAGTTGTATATATATACAAATTTATAAGAATTTATAAATGTTTGATCAAATCAATAAACATCTAAACAATCGTGTTTTACTTGACCACAATGATTCTTTTACAACTATCTTAAAATGCACTTTTTCTGATTGTTTGAAGGGGCTCTTATTGGCGTCGTTCTAAATTTATTAAAAAAAAGGGACCTAATAATTGCACTCATGCGATACTTTTTTGTAGTAACTTGGCGTGGTATAACTTCTCAATAGTGACGGCGCTTTTCCGACGAGTTTTGGATGCCGTATATGATTGTTTTCGACGTGGTGGGCATTCTCAGAAGCGCCGACAAATTCAAAAAAAGTTGGCAAGGTTATGTTCACAAATTCCTTATATATTTTTCATAAAATATAATTTTTCAAATTACATATTAAGAATTGATTGTAAAATTTTTTTATAATTTCTTTGTAGAAAATGTATGTTTTTATTTTCGGCTATGTACTTTACATGCATATGTATAAATATATATTTTATATTTCATATATTTTATTTCTTATCATCTACTATTTAATAACAATCTGCAAATAAGGAATCATCTTCACATTTTATGGCAACTATAATATCATCCAATAGGGATATAAAACTTTCTGAGCCTAATAACCATTCATTGTGATTTTTCAATAGACTATTTAAATCTAAGCTTTGTATGGTTTGCATAAATTCTTTTATATCCACTGATGTATAGCTTTTATACAAATTCGTATCTATTGGTGGTAACGATGTCTCACCATCAAGCGAGGCATTATCTTTCATTAAAATCATTTTTTGCTCATACTGTGCCACCAATATGTTTATGTCTTGAGACTCTAATATATAATCAATAGCTTCATCTTGTTTCTCTTTGAGAATTGTTGTTGGGGTCTCAGCTTGCAAGGAAGTGCTTGGGGGGCTGATGTATAACATATTATTATTATCAGTCATTGTGAATGGATCGTTATCTATTACAAGTTCATTAACTGGACTTGCGATGGGAGTACTTGTTGTGCTTGCAGCATTACTACTTGAAGTAGACGATGAGGCTTCTTTTAATTCCTCCACTAATGATTCGAAATTATATTTCTTTAATTGTTCCAGCAGATTGTGTACCAGGCACACAGCAGTCTTTAAAACTTCCAGATCACAGTCTTCCTTAAGACATTTTAATATGACTCCCAAACAACCCCGTTGAGAAAGCTTTTGAAAAACTTTCATAATTCTCAGTTTGATTTCTTTTTCATTTAGGGTGACAATTTTCTTATACTCCTTTGAGAAAGTTACCGTGGGAAATGTTCCATCAATCATACCTTGATCGGTGAACTGTTTTTTAAATTCCAATTCCCAAAATCGTAAAGCTTCTACCTTCACCTCCCAGTGAAGATCTGAGATTACACAATGAACCAATGTCGAATATAAAGTTTCCCTATATTCCGATGGTATTTTTCTATGTTCGTAAATAGTGGCCAATGCTTTTATGGCTTCCTTTCGTACAATACCTTCACTTTCATGAATCAATGTGTGGAATAAATGTTCCTGAAAACCAATAAAAAATATTTATATATACACACGAAAATTTTTTCTGGTTCAATCACGAAATTAATTGATCCAATTAATTTTTTAATTGAAATGTCTTCAATCACGAAAATGATAGTATCAATCACAGTTTTAGTTGGGCATAAACATTTTTTTTTGGATTAAAAAATTAATTGATTTGATTTAAAAATTTCAATTAATTTTTTAATTGATTCAATTAAAAATTTATTTAATGTTGATTGCAATACTGAATTATTTTTTTGATTAAAAACGTAACGAATTTCAATTACTTTCTTATCTGACTTTGTGTTCTAGTTTGATTAAAAAATATAATGTTTGAAATAAATTTTTATTCAAAAATTTAAAAAAAACATCCATCTTTTTTTAACTGATTTAGTCTTTCGAATTTGATTTAATATTTAATTGAATCATTTAATTTTTTAATTAAAAATTTAAAAATTTTCAATCACTGTCTTAATTAACTTAATGCTTCTATCTTGATTAAAAAGTTAATTGTATCAATTAATTTATTAATTTAAACACTTTTCAACTTCAATTAACTTTTTAATTGGAAATATTTTGGTGATATTTTTTTTTGTGTAGCAATGGTTATACTTAAAAACAAAACTTACTATTAAATCATTGTTACTTAGAACATTGTCCCATATAATATTGATCAGAACCATTTTGGAAAGACATTTTAAAGCTGATGCCCTGACATAGGCCTCTTGATCGTTTTTGGCCATTTGCATTATAATGGGGCACATTTTGTAATCATATAAAAAATTTTGGAACGCAGGAAATTCTGAAATTAAATAATATATACATAAATGGTCATTCAACTTCATCGCATATATATGTCTCAAAAAGCACGATTTCATTTTTAGTGTGTATTCTAAAAATAAAATTGTGTTTTTGAGATTTGCAAAAGCTAGATTTCAAATCACGTCAAAGTGAAATTTAGAATATACCAATGTGACATTTTTTGCACATTTTTTAATGCCCCACGCGTATATTTTCCTGCATTTGGAATCTGCATTTATTTTTCACCAATCTGTCGTTCACAATTAATTTTCGAACTTTCTCAGTCATTTTTCGACCTTGAATTATTCACAATAGAAATTGAATTGTCTACATTTCAAAATCGCGTTTTCGTATTATGATATAGTATACATCACTCATTCTGACATTTCTCTGACAGCCAATGTGTTTTTGTTTTTATAAAGCATCAGGTCAACACGTTTTCCTAAATAAATTCGGAATTAGAATTTCTCGTTTGGAATTTATCACACAACACAATGAGTACCCAACGTGGAAATGCATCACGTACGCGTGCACAAAAACACAAGAATCGTACAGTGTTTAAAAATGATTTGCATGACAAGACACCGCAACAAAAACGTCTGAACTCTTTGCACATATCCGAGGTGTGCCAGCATTGTAAAGGTGTCATCGAATGGAAAATCAAATATAAGAAGTACAAACCGCTTTCCCAGCCAAAAACATGCACTAAATGCCAACAGAAAAAGATTCGCAAAGCCTATCATGTTCTGTGTCGCGACTGTGCTCTGGAAGCGCGGGTTTGTGCAAAATGTATGAAAAGTGCCGAAGAAGTTGAAATTGAACCGGCGCAGCCAACACCCGAGGAGGAATTGAAATTAAAAGTGGAAATGGAGAGATTAATTAAATCGTTCCCAGAACGTAAACGAAGAGCATTCCTACGTTACATGGAAAAAGGTAAAAAGGATCAAGAGAATAAAGAGGAAAATGGTGAAGACGAGGACGCCGCGAATGGCGAAGGAAGCGAAGATGATTCAGAAAGCGATGTTAAAGCCACAAAACTGAATTCAAGGATACCTCATACAAGAGATGAATTGCTCTTAAAGATCGAACAGCTAAAATTAAAGGAATATGGTGATGATGATGACGATTTTGATTCGGATGAAGATTATTATGATGACGATTCGGATGGATCTAGTTGTGATTCGTTAAATTAAATCGTTCACAGGAATTAAATGAAATTAAAATATAGGAAAAAAGTAAACATAAAACATGAAAATAAATTTGTTTTAATGTGTATTCATTAATCCTTCTGGGTTATGGTTTTATTGGCCAAATTTTCTTTAGCGATAATTGATGCCATAATTTTGACAAACATTTTCAAAACGCCTTTGTTAGCTATGTAGAAAAAGTGTCATGGTACCTTATCCCACAATTTGACCTACAGTCTTAAATAGAGTGGTGCCAAAAACCTTGGGGTATATAGCCCGATATTAATGAAGTAAAAGTTTCTCCTCGATATTGTATTTAAAGAATAATTAGAAGTTGTTTCATGAATAGCACTCCCATTGACTTTATGTTGGAGATTCGAATTTGAATTTTTCTTTCGATTTTAGGTCATACGTCTATACTATGAGACCATCTTTTTTAAACAAATGAAAAAAAGTGTTAGTCAATATTTTCTACTTACTTATTCTGGATATATTTGCTATGGATATGGTCAATTCCAGAGTGCTATCACGTACTTCCCAGGCGGTATCATGAAACCTTTTCACAATAATTGGACCCAAACAAACAAGACCCGAACCCTGAAGATTATCCACCAAAAGAGCCATATTCGGTGAGAGAAAATGCTCTATGGAAAGTTGTACCAATTTTAAAGCTTGCACTGTAGACTAAAAGAACGGAACTTCAATACAATAACCACAATAGTTATTTTGTTAAGGCTCTTACCGCCTCTGTAAGATTTGGATTTTCCAATATAACAGCAACCATATTCACAACACAAGTAGTTTCGATACTCTCCTTCCAGGATATGTGATAACGTTTAATGAGAGTGTGTAGACCAGTTAAGATAGCATTCAAAACATTCGGTATTGTAACCATAAATTCCATACTAATCCAGCGTTTACAGTTCTTAGGGAGTTGATTATAATTGGCATTTGACTTTTCACCATCCACCTCAGAGATGAATTCTTTCAAAGCATATATCATAGCTTGAAATACCAATATGGCTTGTTCTCTTTCCAAAATATTTTGCATCGAAAGGATACCATGTATGGCCTTATATGCCAAATCGGCTACTGTGACAATAGCAGTGTTTTGGGAGGGTATTATAGTATCACGAAACCTATAACAAATACGCATGGTGTGCTCACAGGATATTTCCAATAGTTTCATAATATAGTTTTCGAAAAGCTCTTCTTTTTGTAAATTGTGCGATCGAAGTATAAATAAAACCGGTAATAATTGCAAAGTTATCAATTGATTTTCAAACTTTACACTATGGGTCTCTATAAGAATCTCGGGTGGTGCTCGTTTACCCAGCTTTTTCCAAAGCACATGGTACAGCTCAGCCAACTTTATGAAATTTAATAATTGATGACGTTGCAAGCAAAATGTCATTGAGTTGAAGAAACTCAAACCGAAACGACTGAATTTTTCCGGTGCTATTTGCCCCTCATCCCATTGGTCCTGCACCAATATGGCAAAATTCAAACTTGCCAATGCGTGAATTATTTTATTAAAGAATGACGAATTTTGTGTCATTTCGGTCAATTTCCATATGTTTATCTCCAAATTGTGATATATCTGACACAAGTGAGCAATATTGGCCTTTTCTTCTGACTCCAGGGTTTGTTCAAATATGTACGTCAATAAATCCAAGGTTGAAGCCATTTTATATTGAAACCCGGTATCATCCACATTTACCATAATACTTTCGTGGCCATCTTTGAAAACATTATCCTGCAGAGGTTTTATGATTTCGTTTAGAATCTCTAAAACGGCAGTCTCATCCTTGGCTTTCACAGAAAATGTGTATAGCAACTCATAGAGAAGTTGACGAGCTTCTCTTACCACATACAGGGTATGGTCACGATTGCAAAGTTCAATGAGATAGTCCCAACATTTTCTATTCGAAATATAGGCCATTCCAAGACTGTATTTTGAAACAGCAGACATGAGGCGTATACAGCCAAGTTTGATTGAAGGGCTGAAACGGGTACTGTTGGTCTTTATGATAAAAAGGATTCTGCGGAGAAAAATAAAAACGATTGGAAAAGAGAAGATAAAAAGAACTATTTCTTCCAATGTGTCCAACATTACAGTGTATACAAACAAACCTGTCCATTAGATGTCTTTCACGCAACATTATCATAACCCATTCATTTTGGATCATTAAACTAGAAAAGTTCAACATGAACGAAGTAACCTTGGGGTTGATTTTTCCAAAATCATCAGTCAATATGGAAATGCACTTATCAACCCATTCTATGGCAAAAGGGGATTGTAATACGTACAGATTCTCTGTAATGGAAATTAAGAATATTTAAATTACTCCTAGGCGCGGCTGTGCATTGAATTTCATTACCCTTTGCCGACAAGTGTGTTATTAGCTTTTCAAAGTAAACATTGTTTGTGGTGGCAAAATTCTCCTGAAGGAATACCTCAAAGATACGTTGTAAACGTTGTACAAGTTGTTGTTGTTGCTCCATTAGTTTTGGTGGATTATTGATTAATTTGCAGGAAAGTGGTCAATTTTAACACATTATCACTTGAATATTTCCATAAAAATGATGAAATTTCTCATCATTTAAGAAATCGAGATGCAAGAATAAAAACAATCAAGGGAGCACAACAGTTTTGACAGCAGATAATTTTTCATAAAATCCGCCAAACACAATTACGTCGCTGTCGGCAACGATAGCAGGAATTCAAAGCATTTTCAAAGCCAATTGTGTGAGTTATTTCCAATTTTTGTGTAGCTTTCCAATTGGAATCAAATATTTGTTTACTGGAACTCTTTACGAAATTTAAGAAAGCCAACAAAAAATAACAAGACAAATGTATACAACGCTGAAGTAAAAATAGAAAGGATTGATAAATTCAAAACAATGTGGCGCTGAGCAGAATATAAAGAAACATCCAACAGGTTTAATGAATAAAGATATACAGCTCGCAGAAGAACTGAATGGAAATTTTATATAAACAATCTTTGTTAATATGTAAATACAATCTTTGTGCAATCCAATTGGAGAGATAGTAATATATACTTCTAATAACCCCCTTACGTTGATGATTTAACGATACCAAAAATTTGGTTAGCAATAATAACAATGCATTTCTTATGGAAAGTAAAATGTTTACAGCTCTTGCGAAAATACATGCCTTAACATTTACAGAGTACAGTTTTCTGGCCTCAATGACACTCAGATTGCACAAATGATTATCATTATGAATTGTACATTCGCAGCTTTAGCTGGAATTCACGCACCGGGTCAAATAACAAAGGTTGCGCTCAGTCCTGATATATATCAATTTTTCATTTATTCGATAGTTTCCCTTACAATTGATGTGGCTTTAATAAGTATTGATTTCTGCATTCCTGTTAAGATGTTTTGTTTTAGGTTTAGGTTCTGGATTGCTGTTGTGCTTTCCTTGGGGACTGTTCCTAGGGAACTTATAACGCCGCTTATGCGCTTTACAGACTATCAGTTATTCCGGACGACAGTGCTCGTGTCGAACATAAAAAAAGCAGGCGTATACTTTAGTTTTTTTCTTTGCTCTAAAGCGGCTTTATTTTTTCCAGCACACATAGAAAAGCGCAATGCTCGCTTCATAAACATAAACAAATTTATATTTTCAATTACAAACCTGAAAGCAACAAATGTTTTTAACGTCAAAAACAAAACAGCCTACCAAAGCCCAAAAAGTTAAAATATTATAAACTTTTTTTGAAGCTTTGGCGCCAAGGCAGATTTAGTAAGGTAGTTTTAGTATTACAAAAACAAAAATGTCAGTCGCCATATTGAAACTTTGATTGTCAGTCAAATTGAATTAAATTTCTCACTTGTTGAACAATATTGTTACGAATTTGATAATTATAGATTTAAGCTTATTTAAATTTCAAATTGTAACGATAAAATTTCGCTATCACTTGTTGGAATCATCTACTCATTTTCTAGTATTTTCCTGAACTTCTTTTATGTTCTTTTGTTTGCTTACTGAAATGTTAGTTCTTACTCTCTCATAGAATAGCAACCCCTTTGCTTTGTTATTCTGCATTCTCATTTTATCTCATTGTCTATTGTCATTGTTGTTGTAGTAATGCGAGCATATATCTATGTGAGTGTGTATGTGTTTGGCAGCCACCAGACGAACAACTTAATGGTCGTAGATCCTTCTAACGTTGTCTAAGAATGTTCTGGCGTTGCCAGAGTATTGTAGTGCTACCAGAATGTTCTCGTATTGCCACACCGTCATATATAAAAGCGCTCGCATGCTGCTAACGAGTCAGTCTTAATTAAAGCGTCAAACGAATAACTTCAGTGTGAACGAATTGTAAAGTGTGAAGTCGTAGTAAATAAATTGTAGATTGTCGTTATTTAAAAGAACTGTGTTTTAATTGTCCGGTAATTAAAAACGCCTAAATATAAAAACGTAACAGTTGGTGTCAGAAGTGGGATAACGAAAACAAATCTACAATGAAGTTTAATGAGCTTCGTGTGGAAGACTTAAAAAAGGAATTGAGCAAACTGGAGCTGCCGACAACAGGCAATAAGGCCCAGCTTCAAAAGCGTCTACTGGAAGAGTTTGAACGGCGTAATATGGACATTGCGACGCATGAGTTTGATTATAAGGATGACATTGATGAATCAATACTCGTCAATACAAGCAGTGTAGAAACTCCATCTGTGGCTTCGAGTGTTGTGGATTACACATCAATGCTCAATGTTTTGAGCAAAATGATGGAAGAAAATTCTAGAAAAATGGAAGAAAATTCTAGAAAAATGGAAGAAAACGCTCTAAAAATGCAAGAAAATTCTAGAAAAATGATGGAAGAAAATTCTCTTCTATTGGTGGAGAAATTTGACGAAAATTCTAGAATTCTTAATGAAAAGTTACAACAACTTTCGGAAGGTATGGAGAAACGCGTAGACCACATTGAAAGTCAAATTGTGGAATTGGATAAGAAATTTGTGGTTCACGATGAAAAATTTCTACACCTTGAGAAAAAAATGTCAGAACTAGAAATGAAAGGTGCTCCAGTGCGCGTAATCGAGGGCCCAAAAATCAAAACTCCTGTTTTTGATGGCTCATCTTCATTTGATGTTTTCAAATTCCAATTTGAGACGGTGGCATCCAGAAACATGTGGAATGACAACGACAGAGCAATTGAACTTCTGTTGGCATTGAAGGGTAATGCTGCCGATGTAATACAAAGTATCCCAACTTCTTCCAGAAATAACTATAAGGAAGTAATAGCTGCGCTACAACGCAAGTACGGTGGAGAACATAAACAAGACATCTTCAGAATGGAATTAAGAGGAAGAGTCCAGAAATCAAATGAGACTCTACAAGATTTTGCATCAGAAGTTGAGCGGTTGGTACTATTGGCATACCCAGGAGAGAGTCACCCACTTGTGGACCGCATCAAAATTGAGACCTTTGTGAATGGCATTCGAGACCCAGACATAAAATGTGCAACATATGCGTCACAAAAAGCTACATTTGTGGAAACTGTAACATTTGCCCTTACACAAGAGACAGCGAGGGTACTAGCACGTCCTCAAATTCACAAAGTACGCAAGGTGGAGACCGAGAATGACGAATCAAATTCCGTGATTGATTCAGTGAAAGAAGCCGTTAAGCAGGCAATGCAAGAAATGAAGCAAGAGGCAAATAAATCCCGGATCAAATGCTATAACTGTGATAAGCCGGGACATCTAGCTCGAGAATGCAAAGCACGACGCAAACGGTCAAGGTCCACATCACCATCTCCATTAAACAATAGCCATAAGAAGGTGACCCCACTGTCAAGTGAGTCACCTTTAAACTAAATCGAGCTAGTTCAGCGGGGCAAGAGCTGGCTCCCACAGACGATGGCCCCACCATCTCCATAGCAATAGTTCAACAGAAAAATAACAATTTAACTATTGCGGGTGTTATTAATGGCGACAAGCGTACTTTGACGTTGGATACTGGTGCATCAAAGTCTATCATTAGATCTGATTTAGTAAAAGGAAAAATTACACCACTGATTGGAGTCAAGCTACGCACGGCTACAGGGGAACCCGCAACCGTATATGGAAAGGTCGCCGTAAAATTAACTATTGCTAACAAATCCGTTACTTATGATTTCATTGTGGCCGATATAGTAGACGAAGTTATAATTGGAGCGGATTTCATGATTGCTTTTGGCCTCAATCTGGATATGAAGCGTCGTGTAATGACATGGTGCGATGCCGAAATAACGGTAAACGTGGGATACGACGAGAATACACCTGTCAGACGTTTGACAACGAGCCAGTCAGAGTCTATACCACCGAATGCCGAAGCAATTATATGGGTTTCTATGAATGGAGATTGTGAAGTCGGCCAATTGTGGGTTGTTGAACCAGCAGAAAACAAAAGCAACAACATCTTGATAGCAAATGCCCTGGTAACAACGAACGAAGAGAGACTAATACCAGTTCGTGTCTTGAACTTGTCTGACAATCATGAGCAAATTGTAAAATTTTCTGACATTGGCAAATGTACACCAGCCGAGGCAATAGTCAATTTGGAAGGCAACTCATCAAAGACACATGGAGCAGTGAGAAAACATCTAGAAGGGTATTTCGAGGCTTGGACACGTCATCTATCGCCGTCAGAGAGAAATAAAGCCAAGCAATTGTTGTGGAAAAACGCCTCTGCTTTTGCTTCTGAAAAGGGAAATCAAGGAAGAACATCTGTAGTGAAACATGAAATTAAAACCGCAGAAGAAAGGCCCATAAAACAGGCACCACGAACTGTTCCCCTGGCAAAAAGAGACGAAGTTCAAAATCTCATAAAGGAAATGGCGGAGAGTGGAGTGATCGAGCCATCATCAAGTCCTTGGTGTTCCCCAGTTGTGCTGGTCAAAAAGAAAGATGGAAGTACCCGATTCTGCGTGGACTACAGAAAACTGAATGATGTCACCAAAAAGGACAGTTATCCGCTTCCACGCATTGATGACACGTTGGACACACTAGCCGGAACAACATGGTTTTCTACGCTTGATTTGCAGAGTGGATATTGGCAAGTAGAGATCGCCGAGAAAGACAAGGAAAAGACGGCTTTTGGCGTTAATGGCGGTCTCTGGCAATTCAATGTAATGCCGTTCGGGCTCTGCAACGCTCCGGCTACCTTCGAAAGATTGATGGAGCGGGTACTGAAGGGGTTGCACTGGAAGTCGTGCTTGATATACTTGGACGACATCATAGTGATGGGCAAAACATTTGACGAGCACCTTAAGAACTTGAAAGACCTTATCCAGCAATTGTCAGCCGCTGGTCTACGCCTTAACGCAAAGAAATGCTCCCTTTTCCAGCGGGAAGTTAAATACCTGGGTCATCATGTGACTGCAGAGGGCATATCCACCGATGAAGACAAAATCCAAGCTGTCAGAGATTGGCCACGACCCCGAAATCTCCACGAATTAAGAAGTTTCCTTGGGTTATGTACATATTACCGACGATTCGTCCCAAACTTCGCCAGCATCGCCGCTAGTCTCCATAAATTGACGCAAAAAGGTCAGAAGTTCCAGTGGAGCGACGAACAGGAGGATTCATTCCAACATTTAAAAGAACTTTTATGTTCAGCTCCTGTTCTAGCGTATCCTATTCCGGGCGAAAAATTTGTTTTGGATACAGATGCTAGCGCGCATGGTATTGGAGGTGTGCTATCCCAACAGATAGACGGCAAGGAGAAGGTCATCGGATATTTCAGCCGAACGTTGTCCAAGCCCGAAAAGAACTACTGTGTAACGCGACGAGAGCTGCTAGCCGTCATAGAGGGTGTAAAACATTATCATAAATATTTGTATGGACAACACTTCTTGCTCAGGACTGATCACTCAGCTCTTCGATGGTTGCTCCAATTCAAGAATCCGGAAGCTCAACTGGCACGTTGGATCGAGAGGCTCCAAAGCTATGATTTCAGTATCGAGCATAGAAAAGGTGGAAAACACGGTAACGCTGACGCTTTGTCACGTCGACCTTGCAGTATAGAATGCAAGCACTGCTCGAAAGCTGAACATAAGGAGGAGATTGTTGATATTCGGCTGTTACACATCGAATCTGGAGTGGACTGGCCAACAGAACAGCGTAAAGATCCCATTTTGAACAAAATTATTTCGGCAAAGGAAGAGAACAAGAAGCCCAGTAAGAAAGACATAGCAGCCGAAAGTCCACTTATGAAATCATACTGGGCTCAATGGGATAGTTTAGTTCTAGTCAATGGATCCCTGCAACGTAAATGGGAAAGCGAAGATGGCAAGAGCAGCCGAAATTTGATCATCGTTCCAGATTCCAAAATAAGAGACGTTTTGGCGGAGTTCCATAATGGTCCCAGTGGAGGTCATCTGGGAATAACCAAAACCGCCGAGAAAGTGAAGCAACGATTCTACTGGGTTGGATGCCAGAAATCAATTGCTGAATGGGTAGCCAATTGCGAGAAGTGCATGAAGGCGAAAGGTCCAACAAGGAAAAGTCGAGGTCCTATGCAAGAATATAGACCAGGATCCCCGTTTGAAAGAATAGCAATGGACGTGGCAGGCCCTTTCCCAGTAAGTGATTCTGGAAACCGTTATGTCCTTGTGGTCATGGATTACTTCAGCAAATGGCCGGAGGTGTATGCAATTCCAAACCAAGAGGCAAAAACGATTGTGGATGTGGTCAACAAAAACTGGATATGTCGCTACGGTGTGCCGTCCGAGATTCACTCAGACCAGGGAAGAAATTTTGAATCGGCCATATTCAAAGAGATGTGTGAATCCCTTGGTATCAAGAAAACGAGGACTACGCCATTACATCCACAATCCGATGGCATGGTAGAAAGGTTTAATCGCACTCTGGAGGAACATCTTCGAAAAGTAGTGGACAACGGCCAGAGGGACTGGGACGAGCATATACCAAAGTTTTTGCTGTCGTATAGATCTGCCATTCATGATTCCACCTCTCGAACACCGGCCAATGTTCTATTCGGAACTGAGTTGAAGTTGCCTGGAGATCTGATATTCGGCGCTAAACCTAATGAGCTCGCCATGGAAGAAAACAGAAACGACATCCCAAACACTTTCGGTGAAGTTCACGAATCAGTGCGCAACAAAATAAAAATGGTCAGCAACAGAATGAAGGCGAGATACGATCGTGCTGTAAATACTGAGGGCTTCCAAGAAGAAGAATTGGTTCTGCTATTTAACCCGCAACGAAAGAAAGGATTGTGTCCTAAACTGCAAACACAGTGGGAAGGCCCGTACAAAGTCATCAAGAAGATCAATGATGTTGTATACCGGATTCAGAAGGACGACAGCCCTAGATCAAAGATGAAAGTTGTACATCTGGAACGATTGGCTCCTTACGGAACAGGTTCTGTGCCTGTTCGGGACGAACAGGCTTAAGCGGGAGGCAGTGTTACGAATTTGATAATTATAGATTTAAGCTTATTTAAATTTCAAATTGTAACGATAAAATTTCGCTATCACTTGTTGGAATCATCTACTCATTTTCTAGTATTTTCCTGAACTTCTTTTATGTTCTTTTGTTTGCTTACTGAAATGTTAGTTCTTACTCTCTCATAGAATAGCAACCCCTTTGCTTTGTTATTCTGCATTCTCATTTTATCTCATTGTCTATTGTCATTGTTGTTGTAGTAATGCGAGCATATATCTATGTGAGTGTGTATGTGTTTGGCAGCCACCAGACGAACAACTTAATGGTCGTAGATCCTTCTAACGTTGTCTAAGAATGTTCTGGCGTTGCCAGAGTATTGTAGTGCTACCAGAATGTTCTCGTATTGCCACACCGTCATATATAAAAGCGCTCGCATGCTGCTAACGAGTCAGTCTTAATTAAAGCGTCAAACGAATAACTTCAGTGTGAACGAATTGTAAAGTGTGAAGTCGTAGTAAATAAATTGTAGATTGTCGTTATTTAAAAGAACTGTGTTTTAATTGTCCGGTAATTAAAAACACCTAAATATAAAAACGTAACAATATGTTCAACAAGTTGGAAATTTAAAATAGAGAAAATCTGGAAATGATCGATGTATGCTTCGAAATATGATACGGTCTACAAGAATAATTGAAGTAATTCTTACCATCAATTATGAGGATAATTTATTTCGATACTTTTCTGTCATAAATTTAAAGCAAATTGAAAATTCAAAATTTTTGGTATAAAATAATTTTATTTTGAATTTTGAATTTTTATTTGTCACAATTGTCTATTAAACATTGGCGTAGCTAGCAACATTTTCGTAGGGGGTAAAAGCTACGCTGTGTGCTCATTGTGAAGATACCTCAAAAAGAGAAAAAATAAATTCTTATAGATGGGAAGAAACCATAATATTTAATTCAATGATATATAATCATGATTTGAAGAAATACTGAATGGTATTTGGTAGGGGGAGATGAAAAACCCATAAAACACCTTTAGCTACGCCTATGCCATTAAACAGATACCGACAATCAAAGTTCTGCTCAAATGAAAAATTGTAATCATCTGATAGCTTGAAACTACCTTCCTAAATATACCTTGCTTCGGCGCCAAGCCTACATTTGTTGTGTGCAGGCTCATACAATTACGTGTGCCTCAACTTTTTTCAAAGCAAAGAATATAGCGAAGAATTAAGCGGCATGCTCATTGTGTGTCGGCCTTTATAAGTCCGAAGGCATGTTTATGGGATCGATAACACATTTACCGATAATTTAGTCCGATCCGACAGACTTAAAGGGCACCTTATACGGTCGGATAAACCCTGCGACACAACACGTTGCGGCGACAAATCCGATTGTATAAGGTCGTGTTCGGCTGTCGCGGGGACGTGTTGGCATAAAATCAAAACAACTTTGATTTTTTCTGGTTGGGTGGTACAAATAATTGAGTGTAAGGGGATGTTCGACAAACATTATCAAAGACAAATTTATTTTTACATCAAAAACAGGCATTTCTGCAATGAAATTAATGATGGATCGCCAATTCTGGATGAAAATTAAAGAAATATATAAATCTAAACCAGTATTGTGGCAAAAACGTGGAGAAATTCCACTTCCAATCAATGGGAAACCAGGCGACAAGTATTTTGAAATTCAAGTAATTTGTAATACATATATTAACCCCCATTTTCATGAAGCTCCGTTAGTGCTACGTTAGCTAACGAACTTTTAAACCGTTTTTCATTTAAAGTTAACCGGAGAGAAGATATTACCACTTTTCTTTCAGTTAACTGGGAGTTAAAGCCTAACGGAGCTATATGAAAATGGCTGTAAATGTGGATTACTTCAGGAATCATTGTTTTGACACATATACCAGGATTTTTTTTATTATTTTCATCCAGTTTTTCAGTAAAAAATGGTTTCACCCATAAATCTTCGTACGACTTCATTGTTTGTTTATGCTTCTTCTTATTTTTTCATGTTGTCATCACATTTGTTCGTGCAGTGTAAGGACAAAACTTGAACGAACACACAACAAATAGACGAACCTCTGTCGGAGTGTTTATCCGACCGTCTAAGGTCCGCTTAAGATTCTTTACAAACACCGACATTTCGTCCGGAATAACTGATAGTCTGTAATGCGCTTTACAGACTATCAGTTATTCCGGACGGAATGTCGGTGTTTGTAAAGAATCTTACAGTGTGTCGGATCGATACGACTTGTCGGCGATGATTAAATAATCGGTAAATATGTTATCGATCCAATAAAAATGCAGCAGTATCGATTATGACTTCGTACTTAACTTATAATGTGCACAATATATAGGATATGTTCGACACGAGCACTGTCGTCCGGAATAACTGATATTCTGTAATGCGCTTTACAGACCATCAGTTATTCCGGACTACAGTGCTCTTGGCGAACATATCCCATATATTTTGCACATTATAAGTTAAGTCCGAAGACATAATCGATACTGCTGCATGTTTATGGGATCGATAACACATTTACCGATTATTAAGTCATCGCCGACAAGTCGTATCGATCCGACACACTGTAAGATTCTCTACAAACACCGACATTCCGTCCGGAATAACTGATATTCTGTAATGCGCTTTACAGACTATCAGTTATTCCGGACGGAATGTCGGTGTTTGTAAAGAATCTTACAGTGTGTCGGATCGATACGACTTGTCGGCGATGACTAAATAATCGGTAAATGTGTTATCGATCCCATAAACATGCAGCAGTATCGATTATGCCTTCGGACTTAACTTATAATGTGCACAATATATGGGATATGTTCGATGCGAGCACTGTCGTCCGGAATAACTGATAGTCTGTAAAGCGCATAAAGCGCATAAAGCGCATTATAACATCACCTCGGCTCCACGTCTGACCATCACATTTTGAACGGCGTCAAATTTTACGATGCCGGTCCGGATATATACCCTGAGGGGATATGATCGTCTAAGGGAGGGGGTTGTATGAGGGTATGCGAGGGGGCTCTTTACTTCTTCTTCTTTTTCCTACAATTGACTATTATTATTTAGATTAACCGATTACAAGTGAACAAGTGATTTTAGCGAAGTGATTTTACGTGAAAAATAAAATACCGAATCTGTTTAATCGTATTTATGCCATGATCAAAATGGAAAGTTAAAAACAATCAGAACAAACCGTCATCATAGGTTCATAGGTGTAATCACCACTAGCACTGAAAAGAATTGCACTTTTCTCCGTTCTCAATTCCAACAACAAATTAAGCTGGGATATGGACAATAATGCAGGCAACTCAAAAACAACAACAGCAACAACAAATCTAGGAAACACATCATCATCATCATCATCGTCATTACAAACTACAACATCTGCATTCCCCGTAAAACAGGAACAGCCTCATTTATCCTTGGCAAAAACAGGCACCACTACAGGCCCATCATTTTGGAAAAATAGCAATCGCATTGTACCCGGTGTCCCTAAGAGAGACTCGAATCAAGCTCTAACCGGAGGTGTAATAGCAGCTGGTCAAGGTGGCGGCATGATGGCAACTTTTCGCGACTATCAAAAGTCTGTGAGTGATGCTTGGGACACAGGAGATGACGAATTTTGCATAATATCGAATGCCACGCAACAACACCAACAGCAACAGGGGAGGGTGGCGGAGGATTCAAATCTAGTAAAACAAACGTCAGGTAACTTGATTTCATTTTTTTCTGGTTTTGTTTATGACAATTTTGCCTCTAAGAAAAATTAAAAATTTGGAATATTTAGCAATTTTGGGTAAAATTTTAAAATCATCTAAAATACCTTAACTCTATAGCTTCTCGATATTTTTATCTACAAGTATTATGTGTATTGTATTAAAATTAAATTTCCTTTTTACCTCTTTGTTATATATGGTATCCTAAAGATCCCAGAATATCGAGGCAAGTTTCTCAAACGTTGGCTCAAAATGTTATTGAAATTCATAAGACATCGACAATGGCGAATAACAGTGGTGGTGGTGGTGGCGGCGCATTAACATCTTCCACCGGTAATATGAATATGTGCAATAACAATGCAAACAGTGAGACCATAAGAAACCCATTGGAAACAAATACAAAATCCCATGAAACCCCATCATCGAAACCATTATCAAAAGATGCGAAAAACGATATGGATGATATGAGGTATGATTGAATTTTCTTGTCAAATTAACACGGTTTATTGATTGATGTACCATTTTAATCTTAGGCCACGTATACGCCATATTCAAGCTTTACCAGGAAGGCCACAGCTGCAAAAATTTACCTCGAACACTCAAGACTCTGAATATGAGACTAAAATTGAAAAGTTCCAAGTTTTATTGGATTCACCGCTATTGGATTTAGTAGCTTTAAAGAAACTAAGTTGGTCTGGAATTCCTAGAAAGGTAATACAAAAATGGCTAAAGTACCTGAACATTTTTCGTTTGTTATTCACAAAGCTTTAAAAAAAAAAATTGAATGTAGAAAAGAAAAATTTTAGTTTGTAAACTAAATATTTTATTTTCCTCTATTATATTTATTTATTTATTGTTTTACTTTTGATATGCTGAAATATAAAAATATTTCCATTTGCTAGAATTGCAATTTTAAACTGTCCAAAATAAATTTGATTTAAAATTTCAGATGCGTGCCATAAGTTGGCGTTTATTATCGAAATATTTGCCACCCTCGGGCGAAAGACGTAATGGTGTTTTGGAAAGTAAAAGACAGAATTATCAAGACTTACGACAAAATTACTTTAGAGTTGATAGTCCAGATGAATCACAACAGGATACATACAGACAAGTAAGTTAAATAAATTCCATTGTTACGCGTGAGGCTTTACGTCAGTCCTCTTGATCCCGTATACTCAAAATCTATAACTTTATTTGGATGCATTAAATATTCTTCGTTTCATCTTGTGGGAAATTAGGATTTCTAAAAATAGTCTTTTATTGAGTTTTATGCCCAAAATTTAAATTAATTTAAACATTAGAAAATTCTAAAATTGTTAGATTTTTTTAAATTAATCCGAATGATAAAATCGATGGGTACGGGTACATAATTTTGCCCTGAACGAAATTAAATTGTTTGTTTTTAGGTCTGCAGACATTTTAAGGACGAAAGGTTTATTGTTTTGGGAATGACTAAGTTTGAGGCATTTCACTATATATGAAATTCTTGAAATGATTTCAAAGTTTAATGTCAAAATGGTTGAGTTTCTGGATTATAATGAGGATAAAAAAGTAAATTTTTGGACTATACTACTATGAAAAATTTTCAAAAATTGGAAAAAACAAGATTTTATTTATTTATAATATTTATAACCGTGATAAATTATGAATATAAATAATGACAGAAAGTAGGGTACTAACTGCAAAGGTTTTCGGTAATAACGGGATTAAAAAATTTCAAACATTCTAAAATTTCAATTTTTCAATTACAAAAAAATTGAAAAATTGAAAGTAGACTTTTTATATTTTAAAGTTCTGAAAAAAAAAACAAGTATATACGGCCGTAAGTTCGGCCAGGGCCTCCACCATGGATTGCGTAGAAACTTCAACTAAAGACGGTCATCCACAATTAAATTACATGGGTTGCGGCCGATGGCAAGGCATCTTAAAACATCTTAACATCATTATTCCAAATTGTAAGTTAGTCAAATTTTGCCATGCTTGCTATCGGCCATACACAAGCGAAATGTATCAAATTTCAGACGGATTGGATGAAATTTGCTTCTCTTTGAGGCTCCGCAAGCCAAATTTGGGGATCGGTTTATATGGGGGCTATATATAGTTATGGACCGATGTGGACCAATTTTTGCATGGTTGTTAGAGACCATATACCAACACCATGTACCAAATTTCAGCCGGATCGGGTGAAATTTGCTTCTCTTTGAGGCTCCGCAAGCCAAATCTGGGGATTAGTTTATACGGGGGCTATTTATAATTATGAACCGATGTGGACCAATTTTTGCGTGGTTGTTAGAGACCATATACCAACACCATGTGCCAAATTTAAGCCGGATCGGGTGAAACTTGCTTCTCTGTGAGGCTCCGCAAGCCAAATCTGGGGATCGCTTTATATGGGGGCTATTTATAATTATGAACCGATGTAGACCAATTTTTGCATGGTTGTTAGAGCCCATATACCAACACAATGTACCAAATTTCAGCCGGATCGGGTGAAATTTGCTTCTCTGTGAGGCTCCGCAAGGCAAATCTGGGGATCGGTTTATATGGGGGCTATATATAATTATGGACCGATGTGGACCAATTTTTGCATGGTTGTTAGAGACCATATACCAACACCATGTACCAAATTTCAGCCGGATTGGCTTAAATTTGAAAAGGTCACAAAAATCCGATATTTTCTACTTCAAAAATTATTTGTTTTGAATAAGACGATTTTTTTGAAACTTAAAAACATTAAAAATTGGGATATTCATTTTTTTATTTTTATAATAATAACAAAACTAACTATAAATTAGATATTCCCACACCAACATGGTAGTTTGGGCTACAGGATAGCTTCTGCATAGCACAGTGGTCGGTGCTGTATGGAGTTAGCGGCCAAAATACTTTCAGTATAGGTATCATTGTGAAACATCGGCCACAGCTTTATAATTATGTAAGAACTATATAATGATAAAATGGAAGTGATTGATGACGTTTTGGTAAAGCCCCCCATATAGACCGATCTCCCAATTTAACTTCTTGGGCTTCTAGAAACCATAGTTTCTATCCGATTTCCTTGAAATTGGAAATCTAGAGGTATTTTAGGACCACAAATAGGAGTGCTGAAAATGGTGCCTATCGGTCCATGTATTTATATAGCCCCCATATATACCGAAATCCCGATTTTACTTCTTGGGCTTCTAGAAACCCTATTTTCTATCCCATTTGCCTTAAACATCAAATACAGAGGTATTTTAGGACCACAAATAGGTGTAAAGAAAATTATGGTTATCGGTTCATGTGCTGGTATAGCCCCCATATAGACCTATCTTCTGATTTTATTTTTTGGGCTTCTAGAAAACGTACTTTCTATCCGTTTTGCCTAAAATTTAGAAGAGGTGAATCAGCCCATGTGTTGGTATAGTCCACATATAGACCGATCTCCCGATCTTACTCCAAGGGCAGTAGATTTTATCCGATTTTCATGAAATTGCAAATCTTGTGGTATTGTATATGATTGTTTTGAAAATTCGCCCTATATTCATCGATATATTTTGAACCACTTAACTTATCACAGATCTAATTATACACGTTTGTTCGTCATCTCAATACCTTGTATTCAAGTACAAACAATGATATAATCGGACAATTCTAGCTCGAGTTATAATTTGTTTAGTGAAAAAAGTCAGAAAAAACTAAAAATAACGGGATATCTCAAAAACGGTTCCATAAAAAATTTTTAACCTTCATTTTCGAATTCAGTCAAAATATATAAGTCGTCAAATGTACATTTTCAGTGTAAACTAGTGTTAACAAACACCACACAAAAATTCATATTTGGATATTAAAAAATACCACTTCGGTATTAGGAAGATAACACAATGAGGGGCAAAAGAAAGCAGCTGATTTTATCAATTTAGAATCTTAAAATATTAACCAATAAACCACAAAAAATCACACTGGAGACTTCAGGGGGGAACACAACTGAAAGTCTAGTTAAAATTTTTATATATATATATGGACGAACGAACACGTAGCAATGAGACTGCAAAATATTAATTTTATAACAAATTTAAAACAAGTTTTACACATTATTATTAATATTTTAAAATACAGTTAACACCATTTAATTCAATATTCATTTTCATTTATTTCGATAGAAGTTTTTCTTCTTGTGTTTTATTTATTTTAAGTTGCACTTAATTTTATACTTTTTAACACTGCAAAATTCAACTGCTTACATGCTCTCTCTTTTGAAGCCATTCTTAAAGATTACAGAAGGAATAAAACAAAAACAAATTTAAATTTTAAAACCTTGTTTGCATAAGAAACTTATAACTTTGAGTTTTTATTTTTGGCCAATGGGATCGACCACAGTGCATAGTTTTGTCATTTGCCTTTTACCTTTGTAATATTTCTCCATTTTTTTCGTCTAGATCCATATTGATGTGCCACGTATGAATCCTCAAATCTCGCTCTTCCAACAAAAATTGGTGCAAGAAATGTTTGAACGTATTTTATTTATATGGTCCATACGCCATCCAGCATCGGGTTATGTTCAAGGCATTAATGATTTGGTGACGCCATTTTTTATTGTATTTTTACAAGAAAATTTACCTCCAGGTATATATTTATAAAATGGATAATGAAATTGCTTAGAAACCAAACTCTTATGGAATTACTATATTCTCTTATTGTATTTCGTATCAGGTACTGATATAGAAAAGTTTGATATGGGTTCATTATCCGAAGATATTCGTGATGCCATTGAGGCCGATGCATTTTGGTGTTTATCGAAATTTCTTGATTGCATACAAGATAATTATATATTTGCTCAATTGGGTATACAAGAAAAGGTGAATCAATTAAAGGATTTAATTCAAAGAATAGATGGTAAGAGGAAACCAATGTTGCATTAGAATTTTGTATTTATTTGTACTTATATCAAAGGTAATCTTCATCGTCATTTACAACAACATGGTGTGGATTATTTACAATTTTCATTTCGTTGGATGAATAATCTATTAACTCGTGAATTGCCTCTGCATTGCACAATACGTCTATGGGATACCTATTTGGCGGAATCCGATGGTTTTGCCTTATTTCACCTATACGTTTGTGCTGCCTTTTTGTTGCATTGGAAGGAACAGCTAATGCAACAAATAGATTTTCAGGTAAGTAAACACACAGTAAAATAAAACATAAATTACAGAGATGCCAAATGACGGAAGCTTTGATTAATATTGAACGATTTTTTTACTATTTAATTAAGTAAATATGTATTCAATATATAAAATATTTTCTAGAATATTTCCTTTCGATTTTAATTGTCTTCAATTTTAACTTTTTGTCTTTTCGGATATTTAGGGACTATTGCTATTGCTACAAAATCTGCCTACACACAATTGGTCTGATCGTCAAATTAATGTTCTAGTTGCTGAAGCTTTTCGTCTAAAATTTACCTATGCCGATGCTCCAAAACATTTGGAAGCCAAAAGTAGTTGACATCATCACCCGCAGTATATGTATGTGTCATCTTAGAGAATATATATATATAAAGTGGAGATGAAAAACTAAAACGTATGTGGAGAGACCCTAGAATCAATGAAGCGAATACCGGAAACAGTAGTGGAAAAACTCCAAATGATTGGTAATCCAAATTATTAATAATATCTATAATCCTACTACATACATTTAGAGAAATGCAAAAAGAAAACAAAAACAAAACAAAAACCACAACAACAACAAAAATTATTAAATATGATAGAAATAGAATGAGTAAAGCTTAAAGCATTAGTTAATAATAAATGTAGCGTGTCAAATGATTTCAACAAAAAAGGCAAACAAACTAATTAAGCCAGCTCATGTACATACATATGTGGCTGATGTGCAAAACAGTTTGTTTGCCTTTACAAAATATTGTAGAGTGTAGAAAGAAGTCTCGTAATGAAAGTCTCGTGTAACTTCTCTCCATTCCCCTATATATCGTTTATATTTTTTTTATCGTTGTTTTGTTTTTAACTTTTTTTATTGTCTTTGTTAAAAAAGTGAATTTATGTCAAATGCATCTTGGACGCAATCGATAGAATCATAAATATCCCATATTACAATCTATTATACTATGTATCTGTACTTTTATTATTAGAATTAAATAAAAAAACCACAACAAAAACATCATTCAATAGATAAGTTAGAACAACAACAACAAACACCCACACAAACAAATCTACAACATACACTTTGTATATAGAAGATATATTATTACTATATATATATAGAAAAACGAATAAATAAAAAATCGATACATTTCTTATTATACAAAAATGCCATAAAATAAATTTTATTGTTTGAGATCTTCATAACAGGGATAGGGGAAACTCCAAAAGAATATTATTAAAAATCTTGTTTTATTTTATTCAAAATAGGAATTGCAATGAGAATCAAAAAGTGTATTTTCGATTTTTTCTTATTTAGGAAAGGTCGACTTTTTATTTTTAAATTTAAAATGTGAAATAAAATTTGGTAACGTTTATATATTTTCTTTTCGGGAGTTCTAATAATCAGAATCAAAAAGTCGTATTTTCGATTTATACTTTTTTTTAAAAATTGAGATAAGTCGACTTTTTATTTTTAAATGTTAAATTTGAAAAGTAAATTTGGGAACGTTTATATATTTTCTTTTAATTTTTTGGAAACCCTACTGTTCGTTTTTTTCAAAAATTTTGGGAAAATTGATTCGATTATTTTTAATTTTGAAAGTCGACTATTCAATGGGTGTTTTTCAAAAATTTTGTGAAAAGTCTACTTTTTCAAAAAATTGGTATTTTCGATTTTTTCACAAACTTGAAAAAGCGACTTTTCGATTTTTTCAAAAATTTTGGAAAAATTGATTCGATTTTTTTTTTTTAAATTTGGAAAGTCAGCTATTGGATGTTTTTCAAGAATTTTGGAGAGGTCGGATTTTTAATTTTAAACTTGGAAACGTTGGATTTTTTTAATTTCGAAACTTTTACTTCCTAATTTTCTTTTTGATAAACCGAGTTTAAAGTTTTAAGTTTTATTTTTTATTTTATTTATTTATTTAATCAAACTGAGCCCCCATGGGTCATATGTTGATTGATATATAAAGTAGAGCAATAATGAGATTTGAAATATAAATTACATACATCAAAAATTGCTAAGGCACTAACACGAAAAATTCTAAAACTATAAAAAAAACTTAAAAATCTAACTTAAAAAAATTATTACTAACTTTATTACTAACTAATTATTACTAACTTAAAAATATTATTTTTCATTTTTTAAATAATGGTAGAATCGATTTATTTCAATTTGAAAATCGACTCTTTGATGTTTTTTTTTTTTAATTTGAAGAGTTGGATTTAAATTTTTTTCATAAAGTCGATTTAAATGTGATGTTTATTTACAAATTTGAAAAGTCGACTATCCAATTTCTGTACAATTATCGAAGGACGACTTTTCGATTTTTTTTTTCAAAAAATGTTGGCAAAATCGATTTGATTTTTTTTAATTAGGAATTGGATGTTTTTCAAGAATTTTGGAAAAGTCGAATGTTGTCGACTTAATTTGGGGTTTAGATTTTATTTTCAAATTTTGGAATTTTTTTTTAATTTTTTTACAAGTTTAGAAAGTTATGTTGCATTTGTATTTTTTAAATTATGGAAGAATCGTTTTTTTAATTCGAAAAGTCGACTTCGACTTTTTTTAAATTTTGGAAATATTCAATTTAAAATTTGGACTTGGAAAATTTTTCATAAAGTCGATTTTTTTTTAAATTTGTAAATGTTGACATTTCTTTAAAATTTGGAAAGTCGAATTTCCAAGTTTTGTACAAATTTAAAATTTTGACTTTTCAATTAAAAAAAAAAAATAGCAAAATTGAACTTTTAATTTGAAATTTCGAAAGTTGGATTTAAATTTTTATCAGAAAGTCAAATTTTCCAAAGCATGAGAAAGTCGTTTTTTCGATTGTTTGAAATTGAGAAAGGTCGACTTTTTAATCTGAAACTTGGAAAGGTTGACAATTAGGATTTTTTTTCAAAATTTGCTATTTTTTAACTTGTCTATATGATATCTTTAAAAAATTGGAATGCCGACTTTTTAAATTTTTCAAAAATTTTGGAAAAATCGATATAATTTTCTTTGACTTGAAAGTCGACTATTAAATGTTTTTCAAAAATTTTGATTTTTCTGATTTTTAATCTTAAATTTGGAAAAGTTGACTTTTAGATTTTTGTTTTCAAAATTTGGAAAGATTTTTTTTTAATTTGGAAAAGTTGACTTTAATTTTATGGAAAATCGATATAAATTTTCTTTGACTTGAAAGTCGACTATTAAATGTTTTTCAAAAATTTAGAAAAGGTCTGATTTTTAATCTTAAATTTGGGAAAGTTGACTTTTAGATTTTTGTTTTCAAAATTTGGAAAGACATTTTTTTTAATTTGGAAAAGTTGACTTTAATTTTATTTTCTTTATTGAAAGTCGAGTTTTAGATTATTTTTAGAAATATGGAAAGTGTTTTTTTCAAAATTGTTGGAAAAATCGATTTAATTTTTTTTAATTTGGAAATTCTACTTTTCGATTTTTTTTTTACTTAGGTCGTTTTCGTTTCGCTAAAAATATGTTGTCCTAGTGTTACACTACTTTTTCCTTCATTGTAGTTTCGCTCAAGTGATAGTGCCATTCCCAAGTTATTATTAATTCGTAATATTGTAAGGGAGGCAGGATCCAAAATCTATGACAGTGTTCTTTACATTTGGCAATCAATTTCGAGAATGTTGCACCTTTTTTCCCAATCGGAATCGCCATTAGAAAAGTCTGCCTTTTAATTTGAAATTTGGAAAGTTGGATTTACAATTTTTTCAGAAAGTTTTTTTTTTAATTGCGAAAAATCGACTTTTTTATTTGAAATTAGGAAAAGTAAAATTTTGTACTTTTTTTTACAAATTCGATTTTTTCCTCAACATTTTTGAATATTGCACTACTTTAAATTTTTGTACAATTATCGAAGGACGACTTTTCGATTTTTTAAAAATTTTTTGGCAAAATCGATTTTATTTTATATGTGGAAAGTCGACATTCCGATTTTTTACAAATGTAAAATGTCGACTTTTCGATTTTTTTTTTTTAATTTTGAAAAGTTGAACTTTTAATTTGAAATTTCGAAAGATGGATTTAGATTTTTTTCAGAAAGTTTTTTTTTTAATTGAGAAAAATCGACTTTTTAATTTGAAATTAGGAAAAGTTGACTTTTAGATTTTTTAAAAATGTGGGAAGTTTTTGTTTTTTTAATTTCGTTTCACTTTTTGCTTTTTTCAAAATCAACGATTTTTTTATAAAAGTTGAAAGCCAACTTTTCTATTTAAAGGGTGATTTGTTAAGAGCTTGATAACTTTTTAAAAAAAAAAACGCATAAAATTTGCAAAATCTCATCGGTTCTTTATTTGAAACGTTAGATTGGTCCATGACATTTACTTTTTGAAGATAATTTCATTTAAATGTTGACCGCGGCTGCGTCTTAGGTGGTCCATTCGGAAAGTCCAATTTTGGGCAACTTTTTCGAGCATTTCGGCCGGAATAGCCCGAATTTCTTCGGAAATGTTGTCTTCCAAAGCTGGAATAGTTGCTGGCTTATTTCTGTAGACTTTAGACTTGACGTAGCCCCACAAAAAATAGTCTAAAGGCGTCAAATCGCATGATCTTGGTGGCCAACTTACCGGTCCATTTCTTGAGATGAATTGTTCTCCGAAGTTTTCCCTCAAAATGGCCATAGAATCGCGAGCTGTGTGGCATGTAGCGCCATCTTGTTGAAACCACATGTCAACCAAGTTCAGTTCTTCCATTTTTGGCAACAAAAAGTTTGTTAGCATCGAACGATAGCGATCGCCATTCATCGTAACGTTGCGTCCAACAGCATCTTTGAAAAAATACGGTCCAATGATTCCACCAGCGTACAAACCACACCAAACAGTGCATTTTTCGGGATGCATGGGCAGTTCTTGAACGGCTTCTGGTTGCTCTTCACTCCAAATGCAGCAATTTTGCTTATTTACGTAGCCATTCAACCAGAAATGAGCCTCATCGCTGAACAAAATTTGTCGATAAAAAAGCGGATTTTCTGCCACTGATTTTGGTAATAAAATTCAATGATTTGCAAGCGTTGCTCGTTAGTAAGTCTATTCATGATGAAATGTCAAAGCATACTGAGCATCTTTCTCTTTGACACCATGTCTGAAATCCCACGTGATCTGTCAAATACTAATGCATGAAAATCCTAACCTCAAAAGAATCACCCTTTATTTAAAATGTTATTTAATTTAGAAAAAAAATTATTTAATGTAATTCAAAATTTGAAAATCTTTTTTTTTGATTTGAAAAGGTTGACTTTTAATTTTATTTTTTCTCTTTGGAAGTCGCGTTTTAGATTTTTTGCAAATTTGGAAAAGCCTAACCCTTTCATAACGTTTGCAGACACCCTTTCAACTCCCTTTCATTTCGATTTGGTCAAAATCGAAGAGTATACTACCCACTTTTACAACAGCTGTAACCCATATGAATAAATGGTAGTCCTTATATGTTGAGGGGAAAACCAAGAATTGATCACAAGAAAAAGCTTAAATTACGAAAGCATATATAATTTAATTATATTTATTTTTAAGTGCCACTTTTTGTTTAGTCTAAAAATAATAAAATATTAAAGGAATACATAAATATAGGGTCGGTCTACAATGTCATGGAAAATATTTTTCCAAAACTAAACGAATAATACAAATTCGAATCGAATTTTTCTCAACATTTTTGAGGAATGTGGTGTTGTTGATGACTTCCAACAAATTTTGAATATGGATAAGAAAACAATCATGAAACTCAATTCTGCCTTTCGGCTAGATGTTTCAGTTGTTTCAATACCGTTTCCAATAGTTTTTTCTTATCGTTCTTCCGCAAACCCGAAAACATATTCTTTTTATCAGCTTCCCGTATCTTTTCCAATATAACGATAATCGATTGCGGATGAACCAGATTATATCGATCCTCTTTTGTACCATAATCATGTAAATATTTAGACCATTCCTCCATGGTAAGTAAATCCAGTAATTGACGACATTTCAAATAATATTTGGATAATTCACCTTCTTTCAAACCGGCCACAGGATCTTTAGCAGCAAAAAATTCACATTGTAAAAGATCCAAATTGATTTGATGTAAAGCCCCATTGGAGATTTGCTTCACCTCATCATCGAAAAGTACAGACCAAATTTTTTGTGCAATATGTTCACAAGTCCGATGACAAGCTGTCTGGGCTATGTTGGGAAGTTTGGAAGCAAAACTTTCTATTGTATTGGATAGGTATGAAATCATGTCAGTGATGAATGCGGAAGCTTTGCCCGGTGGTTCTACCAGTAACCAATCATATTCGGATAGCTCAAAGAATTCATCTATTTTAGAGCATATACGTATGCCCACCTGTTTCTCGGCATCTTGACGGGCCACATGGAACATGGCCGACGGTGATTGTGTTACACTCGAGGTATTGGTCATGTGACAAACAAATTCATCCAAAAATGGACTGGCTTTCTCCAGGTATTGTGTATCGATTATAATCTGTATTAATTGGGGCAAAGCCACACTGGGATTACGGAATACCACTGAAAGGCAGCCACTAAAACTCCTTGTAAGCAACAAATTTGCCGCCTTACGTACCATAGCAGCCACCTCATTGGGTGACAGCGTTAAATCTTCGGCAAACTTCATACAGGCATACATAAATTCTTTGGCTTGATGATAGACTTCGGGAACCATGCGAGAAAATGGAAATTTTTTGGGAAACGGTGCATTTTCCAATTGCTCTGAGTGGAAAGGAAAACGTTCAATGATGGCCTCATATTCCTCTTGATTTTCCACAACCATAGGAAGAAATTGTTCCTTATCCAATATATCACGGAAAACATGGACCCAACGTTGGAGTAGAACCTAAAATGATATTTCCATAATAATTTAAAATTCCATAGAAACTCGATATTAATTTTCCAACTTACTTCATTATAATGGTCTCTCATATTTTGTAGCAACTCCCATAAGACATTCACTGTATAGCCATAACATTTAAATGTATTTATAGAGAGCATTATGAGATTTTTAATTCTCAATAAAATATTGGGATCTGTGCATGAGGACGAACTCATACTGATTTCATTGACAAATTTTGTTAGTGAAGTAGACCATAATTCCTCCAGATAGCTTGTTGTAACCACATCCCCAGCTGTATTCTTAACATGATCTTCTACCACAAAGAATCCAACAATAGCACATATATACAATTTATAAGCATCCAAATTATCATGCATTCCTGGTGGTGGTTGTAATACCAGCTTCGATTGATCCCTACGTTGTTGGCGATAGTCCTTCTCGAAATATTCTCTCTGTCCCAATACAGTGTAGATATGAAGACAACGATAAATTGGTGAGAAATCTATTAAATCTTGAGCACTTAAATTATCATCATCGCCCGCATTATCACGATTGCTTAAAGCTTTCTTGTGATCCTCTATGATAGTGTTGATATCACGCTTTTGCAACTTTTTGGTATGCTCTATAGCTTCTTTGCCTATTTTGGGTGAGAATCTTCGTATATTTTCAAGAAATTCACGAAAATCTGCCTCTGAGGAACGCCGTATATTCTCCTTAATCACTGGAATGGCATGACGCATTTGTATCACAAATTTATAGCTTTGTAATTTGGGCAAGTGTTGCATCTCCAATGTTTCCAGAGTTCGTAGAGATTGATAATATTGTTTATTGGATGCTTGCTGGCAAAACTTTATATAGCATTCCAAAGCGGGTAGGCACTCCTTTAAAGCCTCTATGGCTGAGGCCAAATTCGATTCAATTTGTCGAGCTTTTACTAGTTCGTTGCCCTGCTGTATAAGTGTGGCACTGATTTGTTGCAATGATTTGTCCAATGTTTGTACCTCACTGGCCAATTGATTGGCTTGTGTTCTGACCTGCAGTAGCTCTTGTATGGAATCAATGAATCCCTGGTACGATAGATTACATATACGTTCGATTTCTTTATCATGGCTACGTATGCGTTGCTCCAATTGATCTGATATAATGTCCTTATTGTCACCTGTTTTCGATTCCAAAGAAAACACACACAAGAAAAAGTGGGTGGGTGTGGGTTTTAGTATTTGTTTATAGGAATAGTTTGAGGATTTTGATATACCTTCTAATATCGAACGGAAAGTAGGACCCCAATAATCATCAACGGCTTCTATATCCTGGACCGTGACCTTTGACATCCTGAGGATTATTTATTTTTAAAGTTGTGATTTTCCTTAGGATCTGAACAGTTTTGACTGATAAATGAAATTCAGTGTTGTCAATCATGAGGGTTAGTTTGCGCTACAGAGTAAAATCACACAACGAAATAAGGTGGCGCTACAAAAGCAGCTGCTACAAAAATGTACTTGATAAATTATGCTATGTTCCCACCGACTCGTTTTCCTCATTCGTTTTTCCAAAACATTTCACCGTTCACACCGGGTTGAGATGTTTTAGTTTGACAGTTACCGTGGAAACTAGAAATTCACATTTACTCGAAATTCACATATATGCAACCTATGTCCAAATAATAACCGCGAGCGCAAAGGGAAACTATTTTTTATGTTATTTTCACATGTCCATGTTCTTAAAAGCTTTTGTTTATTCTTTTTTTTTCTATGAAACTTATTTCAATATTTTGACATATATTTTGAATAGGGTATGTTATTCAGGGTATATTCCAAATTAGGTGGGTTCACATTCTAAAATTGACGTGTTTTGGTGGAAAACTTGTGTTTTGAACTTGTTTTTTAGTATGGCGAAAACGACTCGCTTTGAAGTGCTTATAAAGGGAAAACATTTCAAACCCCAAAACATGCTTGGTGAGAACACCGTATTAAATTCAAAAACGAATTGGCTAAACTCTTGTTAGTAATCGTGAACAAATGGCGATTTTAGCGGCTAAACTCGAACTTAATACTTACCTTTAAGCGTAGTACTAAGATCACGTTTTCACGCGAAAAACTGTTATACTCCATATAAAAAAAGGTTAGCGCGGAATAAATGCGAAATCTTTGTTTTGAGCATTTTAAAGCAAATATTTATACAACCCTGGATTTTTCGCACGAAAAAATAGGCAGGTATATTATTTCGCATAAATAAGTTAACATCCCTGGGTTTGAGACCCTATTTACGGAGATATATGAAGATATTCGTTTTTCGCATAAACGAACTTAGTACTAGGCATTACTCTGAAAAAGTTCACTTATCACGAAAGAAGGGGTTTTCCGCCTATTGGTATCACCTTATTTGAAAGGTGATACAGTTATCTTTTTAGTCATGTACACTTAAAATCAATCGGTTCAGTAATTATAACAGATTATTTACTTATAATTAAGGCTCGAATAACCGGTTATCCGGTTACACAAACCGGTTACTTGCTATTTCGACATAAAATATATTACTTATAATTAAGGCTCGAATAACCGGTTATCCGGTTACGCAAACCGGTTACTTGCTATTTCGACATAAAATTTCTACCCAAAAAACAAAAAAAAATGTTTGAGTGATATAGCTAAGCTAGAGTTGCTCCGCATGGTGCCCAATTGTACTGCCCATCCAATTAAATCAGCTGTTTCGGCATGCATTTACCCATCCTCCGTTTTTTAATTTCGCGTTATTGTTAATATTGCTGAACATCGTATAGTCCTAAACTCAACGTAGACAACATTGCTTTCTTGACATTTGTGCATTCCACTCTCTTTCATAACATAGGTAAGAAGAAGCAGTATCATCAACGTTTTGCCAAATACATTCATCATTTCAACCCCGACAGCCGGTTTTTATTTTTGGCATTGGAAAATTATATTTGCCACTTTTCCGAAAATAACCATCATCATCACAATATAAAGCATGGAGTCTGAGTTGGATGTCATTGACTCGCTCAATGCCTTATCGTACCAAGGAACATGCCTGCAAAATGATGAACTATCACGAGCTCTTGAGGGTGGTACTCGAAGCCCCGAATTTCGTGAAGTTGTCGCTTGGTTAGCACAAGAATTGCACATTCTAAGGAAGACAGATGAATCGGTGAGCAAAGACTGTGATGATCCTAGTGAATTTGCCATGGAACTTTCGGCCATGTTAAAAGAGTTGGGATGTCCATATAGCTGTTTTGTTACCGGAGCCTTATCGGATCGCTTTGAAACAAAGGAGGACAGATTGCAGTTGTTGGATTACATGATTACTGAATTGATGACTTCTAAAATGGTATTAAAATTGAAACCCGTTGATCAGGCCTATGTAATACCAAAAACCGAAACTAATACGGCAAAAGCTCTGCAGCAATTAACAAAAGATTTAGGTTTGGGAAAACCACCAGAGAATATCTCTCCAAAAGCTTTCTTTGATAAATTGAATTTTAAGCTGGAAGAGGTATTGAGAAGTATGAAACCCGGAGTGGTAAGTGATCCTTTGTTTAGGAATACCAAATCGTTAACAGAGGAACAATGGGCCAAACTGGAGAAAATCCATGGTGATTTAGATCAAGAATACAATTTGAGGCGACAAATGTTGATAACACGTTTAGAGGTCACCATACAAAGTTTTCAATGGTCGGATAAAATGAAATCACGGGAGAAGGAAATATCCGATCAATTCCAAAAGAAACTAATGGAACTGGAATCTTATAAATATGGAGGCATAGAGACTGATATTGTGGCCTTGTTGGCTGCCCGGGCTGATTTGGCCATTATTGAGAAGACCAGTTCGGCCACGGTGCGTAAAAATACAGGGTCCAAAATACACAAACATGTTATTGGAAAAGTCCCAGATAGAGGTGGAAGGGCCCATGAACATGCTCCACCACCACCCGAAATGCCTTCATGGCAACAACAGAGATCTTCGGGTCCTCAAGGAGGCGGTGGCAACTTCCGTGGTGGACGAGGAGGCGGAGGTGGTGGTGGAAGAGGAGGCAACAGCGGTGGTGGCGGTGGAAGAGGAGGCAACAGCGGTGGTGGTGGTGGGGCCGGCCATTGGCAACAATTCAATGCCCAACCTCAAGCTCAAAGACAACCACACAATTCGCACAACCAACAACAAAATTATCAATCACAGCCACAACAACAACAGAATTGGGTACAAGGCAGCGGTCGGGTCCAGGGTTCTGGTTGGTCACAAGGTGGTGATCGTGGAGATAACTATCAAAGAGGTGATAATTATCAAAGAGGAGGTGGCGGTGGTCATAGAGGAGGTCACTCAAACTATAATCGTGGAGGACGACGTTAGGAAATGCATTTGAAACATTATGGTATTTGCTAAAACTCTAAGCGAGTTATGAAGTTATTAAAGAAAAAAATAAAAATACAATAAAAACGAATGTCCTAAAGAGTTTTGCTTCCAAAGGAATTTAGATAAAGGTAATTATCAACAAAATGGTACTTAATATAGGTTAGGAGTAGTGGCAGTTCGACATTTCAGACTCACTTAGACTATTCAGTCCATTGTGATACCACAGTGGTGAACTTAATATAAACAAGTAAGGAAAGTCTAAAGTCGGGCGGGGCCGACTATATTATACCCTGCACCACTTTGTAGATCTAATTTTTCGATACCAAATGTGTTGGGGGCTATATATAAAGGGTTTTCCCAAATACATACATTTAAATATCAATCGATCTGGAAAGAATTTGACTTATACAAAATCTATAGACTCCAAATTTAAGTCGGCTAATGCACATTGTGTTCCACAATGTTAGTGAAAAAATATGGGAAACATTTAAATCTGAAGCAATTTTAAGGAAACTTCGCAAAAGTTTATTTATGATTTATCGCTTGATATATATGTATTAGAAGTTTAGGAAAATTAGAGTCATTTTTACAACTTTTCGACTAAGCAGTGGCGATTTTACAAGAAAATGTTGGTATTTTGACCATTTTTGTCGAAATCAGAAAAACATATATATGGGAGATATATCTAAATCTGAATCGATTTCAATAATATTTGGCACACTTGACTATAGTACTAATTGTTCTTCTTGTGCAAAATTTTAAGTAAATTAAGGTAAAACTCTGGCTTCTGGGGCCATATAAGTCCATATCGGGCGAAATATATATATGGGAGCTATGTCTAAATCTGAACCGATTTCTTCCAAAATTAATAGGGATCTATTCTGAGCCAAAACACATACTTGTGCCAAATTTGAAGTCGATCGGACTACAATTCCGACCTAGACTTTGATTACAAAAATGTGTTCACGGATAGACGGACATCGCTATATCGACTCAGGAGCCCACCCTAAGCATTTTTGCCAAAGACACCATGTGTCAATCTCGTCTCCTTCTGGGTGTTGCAAACATATGCACTAACTTATAATACCCTGTTCCACAGTGTGGTGCAGGGTACCAAAATAGTTATGAAAATTCCATTCTCATCCAATTATGGGTTTGTGGCCCAAGGATAGGTTAGGTTAGGTTAGGTGGCAGCCCGGTGTATCAGGTTCACTTAGACTATTCAGTCCATTGTGATACCACATTGGTTAACTTCTCTCTTATCACTGAGTGCTGCCCGATTCCATGAACGTCATAGCGGCGTTCCACATTGCAGTGAAACCACTTAGAGAAGCTTTGAAACCCTCAGAAATGCCACCAGCATTACTGAGGTGGGATAATCCACCGCCGAAAAACTTTTTGTGGCCCCAAGAAATTTATCCAAATATTCTTCATTGTTTTTTTTTACAGACATCCATCTACGTCCATTTTAGGTTTAAATTTTCCATTTTGTAGAAAAGCCCAAAATGATTTGATCTTTCTCAACTCTTTTCATGCCTAAAATATTTTTTGGTTATAAATTGCCAACGAAATTTGTTGAGTATGTAGTTATTTCTTCTTTATTCCATATTTATATATACTAATTTAAAAATAGTAAATTTTATTAAATATAAAAATTCGCCAATGGATTTGGTTGGCCTAACTCCGAACGAATTCTATTCATTGATTCATTTACAATAGAGAAGGATTATTATAACGAACCAGCCGTTGATTCCAGTAACCACCGTTCGATAGTTTTTCCATATTTAATGTTATATGCAACTGAGGTGCTCCGCCTTTGTGTGGAGGACTTTCTTTAGTGGTTTTTGCTTGCTCCATCATTGCTTTGTTGGCAATCTCCAGATGATGAAGTAAAACCTTAATAGTGTGTATGCGATATTCTTTGGGATTTGCAGCTACTTCAGAGCCATAGTGAGGCATCATGAGCATGGATATACGTAGTATTTCCAGTAATGTATTAATATTTATCCGAACTTGTCTATTACATTTTATGGCATCCAATTCGGCTTGCAACCATTCGATTAGATCTTTATAGAATTCCGAGCAAGCACCTGTTCGCATCGCCCATCTTAGGATCTCTTCACTTTGACATGGACCCTTATAGCCACAGATTTTCAATGATTTTATAACCGATTCCATATTTGGAACTTTAGTAAATAGGATTCTCTTGTGACACATGAGTTTTCACGATCTTCGAAAAGTAACGGTAGTTTGCATTATTTATACACTTTTTCGCACTAAACCATATGATACCAAAAGTAGTATGGTGAAGTATTGTTTTCATAAAGACCTCTAGCAAAATGACGATAAAACAGTTTATCAAACAGTTTACGGTACTCATATTTAAAGGCCGGTATGCACCTCCAGCCGAAATTTCTGCTGTCCATAAGAAATGCATTGTTATATATTTGCTAACGAAATTTCCGTCAGCCGTTGTTATCGATTGTTTACAATTGCAGCCATAAGAAATATATTGCAAAACTGTGTATTTGGCACACAAACGAAATTTCCGCTAGAGGTGCATATCGGGCTTAAAGGCCGGAATGCACGAAAATTTCGTGAGGAATTATTATCGATTGTTTACATTTTGCTCACATAAGAAATCCATTGCAAAACTGTGTTATTGGCACACAAATGAATTTTACGCTACCCATAAAAAATGCATTGCTATACATTTGCTAATGAAAATTCCGCGAGGCGTTATTATCGATTGTTTACATTTTTTGTTAAGAAACAGTTTGCAAAACTATATTATTGGCACACAAACGAACTTTCCGCTAGAGATGCATATCTGGCTTAACAGGCCGGAATCCACAAAAATTCCGTGAGTCGTTGTTATCGATTGTTTACATTTGCAGCCATTAGAAATACATTAATATCGGCATCTCCAACGAAATTTCGGTTGCGTGCTAATAACACAGTTTTCAATGTATTTCTCATTGGACTAAAATGTAAACAATCGATAACAATGCTCACGGAATTGTTGTTAGCAAATATAGCAATGCATTTGTAGGAAAATTTCGTTAGAGTTGCATATTGGCCTTAACACCTCTTCTCGCTACTCATAAGAAATACATTAATATTTTCTCTAGCGACTATTCAATGAGATGTTATTATCGATTGTTTACAATCCCATAATAAATACAATAGAAACCTGTATTATCGGCATGTAAAAGAACGTACTAGTTAAGTTTGTTATGCACCTCTCATAGAAATTTCGTTTGCGTGCCAATAACACAATTTTGTCATGTATTTCTTATGGAAGTAATATATAAACAATCGATAACAACGTTTCACGAAAAGTTCGTTACGAAAATATAGCAATGCCTTTTTTGTAAGTAACGAACATTTCGTTAGAGGTACATACCGGACGAAAATTTCGTTAGAGGTGCATACCTGCCTTAAGGTGGGTACTATGCTCGGTTTTCGAGTTGAAAATCACTTTATTTTCAATTGAGTTAATTAATCTGCTTTGTATTTAACTGTTTTAAAAAAGTAACCGCGCAAATTTCAACTCGAAAACCAAACATAGTACCCACCTTCATGGGAGCAAAATGTAAACAATCGGTAACAATGCCCCAACGAATTATCCTTAGCACTTATTATGGGTAGCGAAATGTCGTTAGAGGAGAATACATGCTTTCAAGAAACCCTTGGCAAAACGCTTTTATTGGCATCCAAATGAAATTTCGCTTCCCATTGGTATTTTAGTTAATATAAATTCCGACGGGCCTTATTTTTTGTATACAAAAGAAATTTCCGCTAGGGGTGCATACCTGGCTTATGGGTATCCGAAGTTCTGCTAGACTTTTATGCCGAATTAATTTCCTGTTGCATGACAATGAGGCAGTTTTTTCATGCGTTTCTCATTTGAGAAGATTAAAACAGTCGATAACACCGTCATTCACAAGTCAGCTTTGTCATCAGTCTAATGAAAATGACGCCTATACTTGTTTATCTATTAGATTCGCTACGCAATGGAATTTCAGTAAACATAAACTCCGAAGAACCTTTTTATAGATATATAAAGGATATAACCGGTAGAGTTGCATATCAGGCTTATGTATAGCAAAAGTTTCGCTAGACGTTTATATCGGGTTCATTTCATGTTGCATGGAAATGACCCAGTTTTGATATGTTGTTCTCATAGGGGAAAATTAAAACAATCGATAATACCATCAACTCCAAAATTTCGCTAGCGAAAGTAGTAGCTATGCTTTTTTTATGGACAGGGGTCATTTTCTTTTGCATATCAATAAGGCACTTTTGCAATGTGTTTGACAGAGATAATTTTCCTATCCCTAAGAAGTGCTTAACTATATTTGCCAGCGAAATTTTCGTGAGGACGATATTATCGATTGTTTACATTTTCTCAGTTTTGTCATGTGTTTTTCATAGGAGAAAATTCCGTCAATATTCCATTGGACGATAATGCCGTCATGATTGATAATCCAAATAAAAAAAAACTAAATTTGTTTGAGTTTTCTTAAAAAAATATATATATTTAATATATATGTATAGTTGGGTGCATTAAACATATGAATATCGAAATTAAAATTATTTTCTATTTACAGTTGGTATTGGCATTGGTACTTTCATAATACTGATGATTCCACAAGCTATTGCAGCACCTACTGAATTTTCTTCGTTCTGATATGCCTGCGCATCGGGTATAGCGTGTAAGGGTGATGAAAATACCTCAGCATTGAGAGCACTATTCAAATCGATTGGTCTCTCATGGATTACCACAGAACGTCCAATAATGCCATTGTAACCGAATAAAGTCAAATAAATGCTTATAAATCCAACAGAAACTTCTCCATTCTCTTTGACATCGATATTGCCCAACTGGAAAAGAAAGTAATTATAGTATTTAATAATTTAATAATAAAAAATGAATATTTTTTGTATATGACACTTACAAAGTTATTGGCAAATTGTCCTCCAGTTGATGTGCATCCATCTGTCAGATCTCCATAGGTGTGTATATGCAGAGCATGTTTACCAGCCGGTATTCCGGTAGCATTGAGAGTAACCTTTACATCATTGTTATAGGGCAATTGTTGGAAAGTCATTAAACCATCAATTCCTTCTCCAGATAACTTAGCTCCAGCCTGCCAGTGAGGGGCTACCTATTTTGGAGCATAGAAAATGAAACATGTGCATGCATATAAAACATTTTTTTCTGATGGAAATGATTAAAGCCAATTGGGGTAAGGATATGCCAATTAAAGCCAATTGGGCACGTATATGGTAATAAAATCTTGGAAGTATTATTAATTCCTGAGGGTTTGTTGAAGAGGAAGAGATCATAAAATGTAGAATGGCAAAAATGTAAACCCCAAATGTTTTCTCCTTCACATGTCAATAATTATAAGTCGCTCAGTGCACCATGGCATCTTATTTATTTCTACCGTTTTGGGCTATGAATATGAACCAGGGATGGAAAATGCAGTACTATCGTACTTTTTTAAATACTTTTTCACCCTAGTCAGTACCGTAGTACCCCCGCAAATGATTTAGTACCTTTTGTGTAGACATTTTTGAGCCGATCTCAGATTTATGGTACACTAGATTGACGAAATATTTAAAATATTTTGAGAAAACGTCTTTAACAAACTTACCAAAAACTAAAAAAAATATTATTTTGCAAAAATGTTGTCAAAATTTTATTTCTATTTAAAATTTTGTCAAAATTTTAGTTCTATAGAAAATTTTGTCAAAATTTTATTTCTATAGAACATTTTGTCAAAATTTTTTTCTATAGCAAATTTTGTCAAAATTTTTTTTTCTATAACAAATTTTGTCAATTTTTTTTTTCAATAGCAAATTTTGTCAAAATTTTATTTCTATAGAAAATTTTGTCAAAATTTTATTTCTATAAAAAATTTTGTCAAAATTTTATTTCTATAGAAAATTTTGTCAAAATTTTATTTTTATAGATTTTTTAAATTTTATTTCTGATGAAAACTTTGTCAAAATTTTTTTTTCTATAGCAAATTTTGTCAAACATTTTATTTCTATAAAAAATTTTGTCAAAATGTTATTCCTCTAGAAAACTTTGTCAAAATTATATTTCTATAAAAATTTTGTCAACATTTTATTTCTATAGAAAATTTTGTCAAAATTTTATTTCTATAGAAAATTTTGTCAACATTTTATTTTTATAGAATTTTTTTTAATATTATTTCTGATGAAAATTTTGTCAAAATTTTATTTCTATAGAGTATTTAGTCAAACTTTTATTTCTGTTGAAAATTTTGTCAATATTTTATTTCTATAGAAAATTTTATTTTTGTAGAAAATTTTGTCAAAATTTTATATCTATAGAAAGTTTTGTCAAAATTTTATTTCTGTAGAAAATTTTGTCAAAAATTTATTTTTATTTATCTACAGAAAATTTATGAAATACCATGAATTCTACCACTCTACCAAACCGTAATTACAATACTACTGTAGTTTTTGTAAGTGTATATAAAACGGAAAAAAAAATATATTTAAAATTAAGGAGTTGTCCAACAAAAGTTAGTCCAAAGGTGCTCTTGACAATAATCTTCCAATGGAATTTTTGTTGAAATTTAGTGAAAAGTATTTTTTTGCTCAAAAAAATACTTTTTTTGTAAAGGGTGATACGGTCAAAATTTGGTCAATATAAACTTGACGTATTTCTTTCAATTTTGCATTTAAAAAACCTGAACACCCCTCATTTTGAAGGTGTGTGTGTGTAGAATGTTGCTCATATTTTGATTTTGGAATTCACTCTTCAGTTGTCAAAATGCCGTCCAAGCAAGAAGAGCAGCGTACCAAAATTTTGCTCGCGCATCGCGAAAATCCTAGCTACTCGCACGCAAAGCTGGCAAAAATCGCTAAAAGTTGCCAAATCAACCGTTACAAATGTAATTAAAGTGTTTGGGGAACGTTTGTCGACAGCCAGGAAGTCTGGATCGGGGGGAAATCGAACACCGGAAGCAGCTTAGACGACAAAGAGAGTTGCCGGTAGTTTCAAGCGAAACCCTAACCTCTCTCTCTCCGAGATGCCGCAAATAAGCTGGGTGTATCGTCTACAACCGTGCATCGAGCCAAAAAATGAGCCGGACTATCGACTTACAAGAAGGTTGTGACTCCAAATCGCGATGATATACAAAATACGACGGCCAAAGCGCGATCCCGGAGGCTGTACACGACGATGCGGACGAAGTTTGACTGCGTGGTAATGGACGACGAAACCTACGTCAAAGCCGACTACAAGCAGCTTCCGGGACAGGAGTTTTATACGGCAAAAGGAAGGGGAAAGGTAGCAGATATTTTCAAGCACATAAAACTGTCAAAGTTCGCAAAGAAATATCTGGTTTGGCAAGCCATCTGTACCTGTGGCTTGAAAAACAGCATTTTCATAGCTTCCGGGACTGTCAACCAAGAAATTTACGTGAAAGAGTGTTTGAATAAACGTCTGCTGCCTTTCCTGAAGAAACACGGTTGTTCCGTACTGTTTTGGCAGGATTTGGCATCTTGCCATTACGGTAAAAAGGCCATGGAGCGGTACGCCGCCAACAACGTGCAGGTGGTTCCCAAGGACAAGAACCCTCCCAACACGCCAGAGCTCCGCCCAATTGAGAAATACTGGGCTATTGTCAAGCGGAACCTAAAGAAGACCAAAAAACTGCTAAGGACGAGCAGCAGTTCAAGGCAAACTGGTTTTCTGCGGTGAAGAAGGTGGACAAGGTGGCTGTACAAAATCTGATGGCAGGTGTCAAGCGTGAGGCCCAGCAATTCGGATTTGGAAAAGCGAAAGCCTAACTGAATATTTTTCCTGAATTTTATACTAATTGAACTTGAAAAAGAAATTTAATTTGATTTTTTAAATAAACGATTTCACCGATTTACACGCGTTTTCCCTTGACCAAATTTTGACCGTATCACCATTTACTTTCTTAAAAATTGTATTTTCCATCCCTGATATGAACTAATACAGGACCCCAAAAAAAATTATATGGAAAATTATGAGTACAGTATGAGCTTGCACGTAATTAGAGGCTTATCAATAGATTCTAATTCTCCTGCTATATGTAGGTTAGGTTAGGTTATGTGGCAGCCCGATGTATCAGGCTCACTTAGACTATTCAGTCCATTGTGATACCACAGTGGTGAACTTCTCTCTTATGTAGGTTAGGTTCCCTGTTCCCTGCTAGGTTCCTGTGGTCATGTATTTATATTAGATGAATATTGTACTGTTCAGCCATTTCGTTGAGAGATTTCCGGTAGTCTATGGCCTAGCATATCTAGTGTGCGGTGTAAGAGCATGCAGGCAGATAGAGGTATTCCAACAGATTCTAGTTCCACGACCAGTTCCATGACTAGTTCTTTCTTTTCAGGATTTAACCATGGACCATTTTCCTTTGCATTATTACTTCGTCAAGTTCCCTTTTCCACTTTGGTTAAGTGGATAAAGATCCAAAACTGAGAGAGCCCATAAGCGAGAAGTGAGACACTACTGATGAACTTATTATTGCGGCAGCAGCATTGGAAGGGCGATTTATCCGTTCTAACATCCACTCAAGCCTTCCATTCTAACATCTACCATCTACTGTCAATAACATATAGCCTCAAAGGTCCTTTAATGGCAGGGAAGCTATATTGGTATTTGGTAGATTGGTAGAATTCTTGATGTTGTTGTAGATTTTGCAACATATGTTATTTCTCTCTATCTAATTTTGAGAAAATTTTCTATAGAAATAAAATTTTTACAAAATTTTTTATAGAAATAAAATTTTTCAAAAATTTTCTATAGAAATAAAATTTTTAAAAAATTTTCTATAGAAATAAAATTTTGACAAACTTTTCTATAGAAATAAAATTTTGACAAACTTTTCTATAGCAATAAAATATTGATAAAATTTTCTATAGAAATCAAATTTTGACAAAATTTACTATAGAAATAAAAATTTAACAAAAATGTTTATAGAAATAAAATTTTTCAAAAATTTTCTATAGAAATAAAATTTGCAAAAAAATTTTCTATAGAAAACAAATTTTAACAAAATTTTCTATAGAAATAAAATTTTGACAAACTTTTCTATAGAAGTAAAATTTTGACAAAATTTTCTATAGCAATAAAATATTGATAAAATTTTCTATAGAAATCAAATTGTGACAAAATTTACTATATTTAGAAATAAAATTTTGACAAAATTTTCTATAGAAATACTTTTTTGACAATATTTGCTATAGAAATAAAATTTTGACAAAATTTTCTGTAGAAATAAAATTTTGAAAAACTTTTCTATAGAAATCAAAATGTTTACAAAATAAAATAAAATTTTTTGGTAAATTTTTCTCCAAATTTTGGTAGATTATTTTTGGCTCGAGTGACAACCGTGAAAAGGACTCCTTTTTATGGCATCCGGCACTAGCTGTTCATGGACTAATTCTGGATTTAAACACAGATATCATATAAATAAAATGTTAACAAAATTTTTTATAGAAATAACATTTTCTATAGAAATAAAATTTTTAAAAAATTTTCTATAGAAAACAAATTTTAACAAAATTTTCTATAGAAATAAAATTTTGACAAAATTTTCTATAGAAATAATTTTTTGACGAAATTTTCTTTAGAAATAAAATTTTAACAAAATTTTCTATAGAAATAAAATTTTGACAAAATTTTCTATAGAAATCAAAATGTTTACAAAATTTTCTATAGAAATAAAATAAGATTTTTTTGGTAAAATTTTCTCCAAATTTTGGTAGATTATTTTTGGCTCGAGTGACAACCGTGAAAAGGACCCCTTTTAATGGCATCCGGCACTAGCTGTTCGTGGACTAATTCTGGATTCAAACACAGATATCATATAAAGAGTCGAGGAAGAATGGTCTATTAGTTAAAGACAAAGACAGAACATGTTATGTACTACAAAGGATGAGGGTCTTCGTGTTTCATTGCCCAGCAAAAAAAGCGTAGCCAAAAAAGTAGTGAAAATGTTCTTTTTGGATCCGGAAGTGGAGTAAAATTGCCGCAGAAGCGATGAATTTAACATGGGCTTGTCATAGGACGGATGTCCACCATTTTAACAGCTGTTGCACTCAATTTGAATCACTTCTTAAGGTGTTACCGGAATTCAGTGTTTCAAAAAAATATTTTTGAAATTTTATTTATAATTTTTGATGCATCCCTACACGGATGAAAAAGACTGTTTTTCATATGTTTGGCTATAAACATTATATGTTTGGAACACAAATTTTTAAACACAATATTTTTGAGTGCAAGCATATAATGTTCATAAACTAGTATAACTTGTTTGGGACATATATGTTAATATGTTAGAACATATTATGTTTGGGACATAAAATGTTTGTAAATATAATATGCTTGGATGCAAACATATATTAATTTAGAAATAGCCTATAAACATATATGTGTTTAGTAGCTTGGAGCGCTATTTAACAGGGAGCGATATTGAATTAAGTTGGTGGTTGTTGCTTGTTATTACAAAATTAACATTTTATTTTTCCTTGGGCAATTGATCAGCTACTTCTTTGATCCTTACAAACTGTGTGGTCCGCTGTTCGAATCCCCGTCCGGCAAAAGGTAAAATTAAAATAAAAAAATCATACAATTGAATAATTTCTTCTACAATGTTTGTATTACAGAAAAAGGTACTAAGAACTAAAAAATCTCGTGGAAGTGAGAAAGATGTGGGGGAATATACAATTGGGCAGAAACAAAATTTTGAGCATTCAGCTCGAAAACCTATGTTGTTAGCACCTATATTACCTGTTTATTTTCATAATTCATTATGATTGTAAATATATAAATAAATAAATAAAATTTTGAGCACAATATTGTTTGGGAGAATTTTTTTTAAGCATATAATATTTTTGGGTGCAAAATGCTTCCAAACATATTATATGTTCACATAATAACATATTGTTTTTTGGAAGACAACATTATTGAATTTGGATGCAAAAATACAAAATGTTTGGAACTTAGACTACCCAAACATATATTGTTTAGACCAATGTGCTTTCAAACATATTATATATTGGAAGAGATCAAACATATAAATGTTTGGGCAATACCCAAAAATGTATATGCTTGAAGCAAAATATGTTTGGGAGTATATGTTACAGAAGCGATTTTTTGTGAGGGTGTACGCTTGTATGAAACGTTTGACCTCAAATATTTTCAAAAATTCGCAATTTTTCTACAATGGATTTAACATTTTTTCGGCAACATTTTAATAATTTTTACTATATTATTAATTCTTAGTCCGTTTTTAGCCAATTTGAAACCAAAAAAGTTAAAATTACCCACTCAAAATATGAAAAACGAGAGTTATAAAAAATTGAATTAAAAGAACTTGCTGTGTAGTTAAAATGAAGATCACCTTTGGGAGGACATTTTTGGAAGTGATTTTAAAGTCGTGCCTTTAGAAGAACTTCCGAATTTTTTCTGGGTACTTAGCATGCCCTGGTTTCCATGGTTAAACCCAAAATGATAGCCAAACAGGACTCCAAATAGCTTGACATAGTTGTAAAGGTTAATGGGGAGCGAACTGGATTAGTTTAGTTTAGGTAGATTTTCTTAAAACGACTTTCACCCAGAGTTAGGATCCATATATTTTTTATCTCAAACATTTTTTTTTTAATAATTCCGAAAGAAAATTTTCATTTTTGTTCAATGAATGGATGATGCCTTTTTCTTATCAACCTTACCCTCGCTGGATAATAGAGGGGCCAATGTGTAACAAAATATTCCCTTAATTTAGGAAAATATACCAGAGGAGTACGTACATAGGCCAAACCCAAATACGATGGATGGGGATGCACCAAATTGTAATTACCCCCACCGATGGGTACAGTTAAGCGTTCGAATCGTTTCACTTTTGTACCGGAAATTATTTTCACTTGTTCATCAGGCGTTGAGATATTCGAATTAGGTCGAAAGCGATCCAAAATACTTTGTCCCGTTACCGAACCGTTAAAATTATAGAAAATAACAGCAAATAAAATAAATTGAAGCAGACACATCGAACTGCGGCAGTGAGCCATAACACGAGCCATAATTACGTTTAAATGGAAGAGGAAATTTTAAAGTGAAATTTAAATGCTGGAAACTTTGGTTGGTAATTCGGTTTGAAAAATCCCGGGTATACAAACAAAATTTTGAATTTCAAATTATGAGGCGAGTTGGATAACCGTACGGTTGCAATGTTCGAAGAGTACTAAACCTTAAATTAATTTTGAATATGGCTTATTGGCATATTGAAGCCATGTATCGTTATTCTCGGAGTGGTCTAGCATCGCTGCTAGCTTTCGTTAATAATGATGTTAATGATTATTGTGTTTTTATTCTATTCTAAATTGAAATGGAAGTTACCTTTTGTGTGTTGGGCTTTTGGCTATTTGTTTGTATGGGTTTTTCACGCTGACTGCTTCGCTTAATTACAGGTGATACAGAGCCACTACCCCTCTTCGAAATGCAATCCCCATATTACCATTGGAAAACTTACCACATTGTTACCCTCTTTAATAACCATTTGCACTTGGCTATGTGCTGATTGCGTGTCTTTACCCTTCAGGTTCTTGATTTCTGAGGTGTCATTTATGATCGGTAGGTTGAAATTGGTTAGTGATAACATAATTTGATGGTATTGTCAATATGACAACAACAACAACAATGACCACATCATTAGAACCTTTTTTTTTACAAATACATACAAAGTTGTTGGAGCGTTCAACCTCACCAAAATTGATTGCATGCAATTCTTTCATTGAATAGAATAATTAATAATCAACTAGAGATGTTTATTTTTATTAACAGAACAACATTAAAATTGTAAATAGGCTATTAGGCATCGAATCAATGTAAATTGAGATTCCACAATGTTACCTTCTAAGGTTAACTTTGAGGACAAGGCGATAGACTTTTTTGTACGGTACTTATACAGGGTCATCCTGTTAGTTTTGTAAAGGTGGAGCTGGGAGCTAAATAAAATTTTGACAAAAATTTTTATAGAAAAAAAAATTGACAAAATTTTTATAGAAATAAAATTTTTACAAAATTTTCTATAGAAATAAAATTTTCAGAAATTTTCTATAGAAATAGAATTTTGACAAAATTTTCTATAGAAATAAAATTTTGATAAAATTTCCTATAGAAATAAAATTTTGAAAAAATTTTCTATGGAAATAAAGTTTTGACAAATAAGAACAAATAGGGCAGTAGGTGTTGCCAATATAGTCCAGGAGGTAATATTTCTATTTGAGGAAATATTATAATTCCAACATTCAGACTTCCGGGACATACTATTGCAGTTTTCAGGTACAGCATATCTCCAGTTGAATGAGGAGTTTTCCGCAGATCGATTTTTTTTTCAAAAATGACTCCTTTTAGAGTACAACAAATAGTGAAGAACAAATAGGGCAGTAGGTGTTGCCAATATATATTATAACTCTACATTCAGAATTCGGGGACATCCTATTGCAGTTTCCAAGGACATCATATCTCAAGTTAAATATTATAATTCCAACATTCAGGCTTCGGGGACATCCTATTGCAGTTTTCAGGGACAGCATATCTCCAGTTGAAGGAGGAGCTTTCCGCAGATCGATTTTTTTTTTCAAAAAGGACCCCTTTTAATACTCTTTCAGAGTAGAACAAATAATGAAGAACATCTAGGGCAGTAGGTGTTGCCAATATAGTCCAGGAGGTAATATTTCCATTAGAAGAAATATTATAAATCCAACATTCAGACTTCGGGGACATCCTATTGCAGTTTTCAGGGACAGCATATCTCCAGTTGAATGAGGAGTTTTCGGCAGATCGATTTTTTTTCAAAAAGGACCCCTTTTAGAGTACAACAAATAGTGAAGAACAAATAGGGCAGTAGGTGTGGCCAATATACCCAGGATGTAATACTTCCATAAGAGGAAATATTACAACTCTACATTCAGAATTCGGGGACATCCTATTGCAGTTTCCAGGGACAGCATATCTCAAGTTAAATATTATAATTCCTACATTCAGACTTCGGGGACATCCTATTGCAGTTTTCAGGGACAGCATATCTCAAGTTGAAAGTTGAGTTTTCCGCAGATCGATTTTTTTTTTCAAAAAGGACCTCTTTCAGAGTAGAACAAATAATGCAGAACAAATAGGGCAGTAGGTGTTGCCAATATAGTCCAGGAGGTAATATTTCCATTAGAGGAAATATTATAATTCCAACATTCCGACTTCGGGGACATCCTATTGCAGTTTTCAGGGACAGCATATCTACGGTTGAATGAGGAGTTTTCCGCAGATCGATTTTTTTTAAAGGACCCCTTTTAGAGTACAACAAATAGTGAAGAACAAATAGGGCAGTAGGTGTGGCCAATATACCCAGGATGTAATACTTCCATAAGGTGGGTACTATGTTTGTTGGCACGAAAAAAACTTCACTTAACCATTCTTTCGCGTTGAAAAATGAGAGTGTTGACAATACATTTCGAACGAAGAAAACAGCTATTTTGGAGCTATTCCGCGTTTATTTCTCCGCAATTTAATTGACAACATCGCCAAATGTCATACTATTTTTAATTATACATACGCAGCAGCTGATTGTTCAGATACACGCATTCATGATAATTGTTTTGAAAAGTGTTTTCTACCAGTTTTTGGATTGTTTTGCAAAAAAAATCTCATACAGCACTGGACACTAATAATTGTTAAGAATAAAGCTCCAGTCGCTCTACTCCTGGTGTCTTACCACATTCTGCAACAGCTTTTACAACATGTGGTACATTGTCTTCTTCAGCTTTTCCAAATGGATACCGTCAATTTGTAACGCACATCAAAAAAACATATAATTCCGGTGTTATGCAATCTTTTACATCATCCGCAGCAATGGGTTCATAATTCGTTCAGCAACAAACTTAATTCGTTGGTGTCCACAATATCTACATAATCGCATTGCATTAACAGTGGACAAGAGTGTACTTATGCACATGCTGTTGCCGCCTCACTAGCAATTTCAACTCCAGTGGTCACCACCACAGTTCCCACAAAGGATAATAACGCCATTTCATTTGCCAATATTGTTACATCGGGGGGAACAACCAACTTAAGCCCATAACTCAAGTTCAAGGGTAGTTCCTAAGCCAAAGTCACTGTTCCCGACTTATATTTCGTCACAAAGGGATGTTAGTGTTCTATACCAGACTCTTCGTTGACTGAAATTAATACATTGAGAAGCAATTGGCTGGTTTACTGAAGGATGTTATACTCTCCCAATGTATAAGTTCCAATAACTATTTCAGTCACGTTATGAAATTCAACCAGTGTTTTGAATTGATAAAATGCAAGAATGCCGCTAACTGAAATTTAAAAGCCACAACGAAATTAAATCGTTTCATTCCAGCCATTTGGACAAATGATGAATATAAGAAAATTATTTTGCTATTTAAATAAAAATTATTTAATTATTTACTATAAACATTTATTTTGGATATAACTTTGTTCAGAAAAATTTACTAATTTTATATTAAAAAGTATAAAACGTATAAGACCACCCAATTACCTATACCCCGGTATATAAAAATAAGACAAGTTCGATTATAATTTTATTATGAGTTTTTATTAATTTGTACATTTATACACTAATTAAAGACCCTAGAACACAATGTTTTCTTTTCTGGATTATCAGCTTTCTTTCATTAATATTGTTATATTTAAAAATTTTTAATTATCATTTCTCATATTTAGCTTTCATGTTGTTTCCATTAAAAATTAAAATTGCATTAACATTTCTTTTGTTCAGTTCTCATTCATTTACGCCTCTTACACACAAAAAACGAGCTCGCTTAACAAATAGAAAAGGGAGCAATTACGAGGAGCGGTAAAATAATAAAAAAAATACGATTCATTTCTTTGTAAAAAAATGGGTGTTGAATGTAGAAGCACTGGGTTTACAGAGATAAGACGAAATCGTTTTTAAGCATATTTTAAAAAAGAAATCTTCATCGATTACATCTGCAGTATTATGACAATTAGCTTCTTCTACTTCTTCGTGTTCTGTGCAAACATTATGTTGCATAACATTAGTCAATTCTAAATTAGCAGGGGATGATGATAAATGGTGGCCTGGTTGTATCTCTACAATATGACGCTGATGGAATGCTATTGTTGCTGATGGCTGAAGCGATGACGGTACCGTTGTAATAGGCGGAGTTTCCAACGGGCACCGGTCGCCGATTGGAAACTCCTAGAAGACATTCCTTAGGGGTAAAATTTCACCCAGCCACTTCTTCGCCAGCAAAATCCAATTTAACAACATCACCTGGTAAACATTCCTCCACATCAACTTCATTCTCTGCCGTATTTATACGGTTCAATGTCATTGTAATATCTGGACCAGACTTAAGTCCCACGGTAGCTCCTGCTAAAGCCATTGTAGTGGTGGGAACAACAACATTCGATCCAGCTGCTGGTGATACTATTGTGGATGATTGTGAAACCACCATTGCATTAGTATTGCATTTGTATTACTAACGGCAGCAACAGTCGATATTGCATTTGAAGAATTAGTAATAGTGGCTAATGTTGGAGTAGTATTTGCTGCCACCCCAATGGGACCACTCACTACTTGGGCGGCCGTTGTATTTGGTTGTTGCAATACAATATTTGCGGTCACAGCCACTGTGGTCGTGGCAGGTGTTGAGGGTGCTATGTTGGAGTTGTTCACTGTAGCTGATGTAGTGGCTGCAATTGTGGGTGTCAGGGATGTGAGGGCAGATGCTACTGTGGCAGAAACGGCTACAGAACCAGATGCTGTTATATATGTTATATACATATAGCACACCGTTATTTTTATTTCGTCAATCTAATTGCATTTTTAAATAACAACGCGAACCACTTTTGTATTCTAATTTAATACAAATCATTTGAATAAATCAATTATTTCTTAATTCACATTACAAATGGCGCCATGTTTTGAAACTAACTAATCTCAACATATGGAAGGATTTAAAGCCGACCTAATTAGGGACTATGCACTTTATGTCAGTTTTTCAACTCGAAAAAAACAAAGTACCACAAATGAAAAAATATTTCGGTAGTTTTTCGCATTTTTGGTTTTGTATGGGATTTCGCTTCGGAAACCGAACATAGTACCTACCTATAAGAGGAAATATTACAACTCTACATTCAGAATTCGGGGACATCCTATTGCAGTTTCCAGGGACAGCATATCTCAAGTCAAATATTATAATTCCTACATTTAGACTTTGGGGACATCCTATTGCAGTTTTCAGGGACAGCATATCTCAAGTTGAAAGTTGAGTTTTCCGCAGAACGATTTTTTTAAAGGACCTCTTTCAGATTAAAAAAAATAGGGCAGTAGGTGTTGCCAATATAGCCCAGGAGGTAATACTTTCATAAGAGGAAGTATTATAATTCCTACATTCAGACTTCGGACACATGCTATTGCAGTTTTCAGGGAAAGCATATCTCAAGTTGAAAGTTGAGTTTTCCGCATATAGATTTTTTTCTCAAAAATGACCTCTTTCAGAGTAAAACAAATAGGGACTAGTGAATAACAAATAGGGACTTGAATTAGAAACATTTTAGAGATTTCGTGGATTGACACGAATCAATCCTTCTGAACAGTCCACAGGAGAATCTCCACTAACAGGTAGTCTCATTAACATACCCTTTTTCGAAATATATAACACACGAAATTATAATTTAAAAAACTGCTGGATATGGACAATCAGCTGCTATTGGCTTTTTGGTTTTTTTGAACTGTATAGATACATTTTTTTCTATTTTTATGCGAAACTCACTTATTTTCCTTTGCTCTGGGATAGTAAAAAAAACTTTTCCAACAATGGTTGTATTATGACAATTGGCTACTATTTTAAATCACATGCAAATAGCCATAAGCAAAAGAGTCTACAGAACTGACGCCATAATGCTTTGACGTTGGCCGCTAATATAATTTTGCCCTAGGCTATGCTATTAAAGCTGGAATTTGACACCATTTGCAAAAATAAAACAATCGAGTGTGAAAAATCTGACACACATCGAAACAATTCAAATGAAATCATTCACAAAACAAAAACCCATATATTTATGAATATAACATACATATCTACATATACATATGTATATAATTTTATTTATTTTTAATTAAACTACCATATAATTGTGAAAATAAACACATCATCTATGTAGGAAAAAAGATAACATAATAATCATGTGGGTGATTACTACCATGTAATTCCATTATGTTTTTACCAAGCTCATATGACAAAATTAACATTCTATTGAGTTTCCAGGCGCATTATAATTTATTAGTGTGCCATTTTCAATAGATTGTGTTAATAATCCAGTTGACATAATTTCGTATATTCGTATAGACTCCGGGAAAATTGCCTTTGCCACAAGCAAAACTACCTGCTGAAGTTATACCAAATTGAACGTACCGCATTTTACGATTATCAAAGGGAACGGCGGCAAAAAGAGGTCCTCCAGAATCACCACGACATGTGCTATGTTGGTCAAGTCCTCCAGCACAGAGATGTTCATCGCTTGTTATCGAGTCATCTCGAAAGGCTTGGCGACACATGTCCACGTTTTGCAAAGGTATAGTGGCCTTTAGAACGATATCGGAAGCATAACCTGAAATAACGAAGAATGAAAGTATTAATCTTAGAATCAGACATTCTCCATTACACGCTGACTAATATACACCCACTTCCTCGTATGGATTATTCCAGGGTACATTTACTATAAGGTAGAAACAAAAAGCCAGCTGATTTCATTTTTTACAGTCAAAAGTACTCTGTACTTTGCACACGCAAGCAGAGAAACTGAATTTGCAGATATAGTTTTTTGTTTATAATTGTGTTAATTTAGAAAATAAGCTTCTCTAATTTCTTTGAATTTCAGGTTCACTAACGTAATTCTTCCCAAAGAACAAGATTGGTATCTCATCGTACTTGCCAGAAGTTTATCAGCCTTATTCGAATTCAATGTGCCACCAACTCCAAGTGCCCAGTCGGAATTCTAATGAGCCTACTGACCCTATATTGCTTCAGTTGCTCCTGGGTTGAAAATGGGCCTTCTGACCGTCTAACTATTACAAGTTACGAGCCTATAGCTCCCAAAGCTTTAACCTCGCCCGTATAGAGTTTATCGACCTTACAGGTTAGTATTTTCCCAACTTGTGTTTGAAGTTTTGTCGAATTTGGTCTGGTGAACATGGTGGAATTCTGCACCAGGGCCAACCGAATTGAAGTCTTTTCATAACCGAATCAACAAAGACTACCACAAAAACAGCTTTGGGTGTTCCTCAAGGCAGTGTACTATCTCCACTCTTTTATAACTTTGGCGTGGCAGTATTTTCTCTTCCATCGTTAAATGTCAAACTAATATCATATGAGAATGACTGTTACATTAGGTAGAGACATCAAGAAGTCCGAGGATAATATAAGATTAATGACTACCTCCAGCACTTAGTGAATTCTTAGTCAGCAAGAATCTGAAACTTTCTGTTTTAAATTCTTTGACCCACGATGTGAAAAAGGTTACCGGCCGGAGCAAACCCACATGCACCCCAAGGTTCTTTGTGCAAAGTTTGATAGTTTGTTCATTTTTGGAAAGCATAGTAGCTAAAAACGTTGGGAGACAAGATTTTGAAGACATTGGTTGGTAGCACTTAGAGAACAGATATAGAGACAATATAAAAGACCTATGAGTCTATTGGTCGTCCCCTATTCGTTTATGCGGGACCCGTTTGGACTCCCAGTATTAGCGATACCTAATGAAGAAATCTTCAAACGGTGTAAAATATAGGGCTTCGGATTGCCACTGAATGTCAATTCAAAATACCAGAACATAATATGCAGTATGAGTCAAAATGAGGACGGCATTGAGGGGTACACAAAACGGTCTCGTTGATGCGGCACTGCTACCTCTCGACCCAACAGCACCTGATAAAGTACAAAAGGGTGAACCACCCAAACCATATCACATCCTGGATTTCAGAAAAGAGACACGGAAAGATCAATCGTCCACTTAATCGGCGATGTGGGAATAAGGACGGCATTGAAGGTGATACAAAACGTTCTCTGTGAGCGGACACTGCAACCTCCCCACCTACCAGCATCTGATAAGGCGCATAGGGGTAAACCACCCAAACCATATCACATCCTGGAGGATACCATCTGAACGAGCAAAGCCCATCCAGTTCGATTTAAGTACAGAGACACGGAAAGATCAATTGACCACTTAATCGGTGATTACAGTGATGAGGGAATACGGATGGAATTGAGGGATGGGCACACACGACAGCGGTTCAGAAAACAATAGCTTCCTACCAGTGAAGCGTTGGACTGGGTGGAAGACGGTTATGAGGAGAGACGGCTGCTTAGAGAGACCAGGTGGTGCTATCTCAGCTCAGATCTGGTATCTCAATGCATTTACCTCTCCCTTCTGAACCCAGCAATTCATGATGTCTGCCCAAATTGTGGACATTCGGCTCACATCACGAGGCATCTCTTCGCGTGTCCTCCAAAGTATACAGACCGGATACCTACTTCACTCTGTACTCATTCAGTATAGGCTTCCTCGAATGGATACTGTAAGACCAATCACCACATGGATACTGAAAGACCAATTGAAAGTGCAAGATCCAGCTAATCTGGAAATCATTTTGTCAACGATGCTATTCTAGCGAAAATACTTCAAACGAAAGGGGAATTTATTGAATATTCTGCGAGTGTCTAGCAAATCCAAGGAGAATTAACGTTTCTTTCTTACCTTTTTCTGTAACTCCCCAACCTGCTACAATATGATCCATAGACATTTCAGCATTAATATGTGCATCTAATGGCAAGCAAATTGGCTTGATGTGACCTAAATAAATAAAGGAAAATTATGAGTGAAATCTTATGTTTTAAAAGGGAACTTTTTTCACTTACTATTGAATTGTACTGGTCGTATCAATCTTATCAAAGCAATATCATTTTGAAATGAACGACGTTTATAACCAGGATATACTGTGATACTCTCAATATCCACATCTTCATAGGGTGGAGCACAATGTTTGTCTGAATAGGATTTCTTATATGTCACGCAATCATGTTCGTGCCGTAGATCATGCTCGCCCAAACGTACTGAAACCCTGAAGAAAATAAAAATTAATGCGAAAAAGTCTGGGTATGTTGTTCTACTATGAGTTGTCCAAAATTTATTGTATCCTCTATCTGTTACAGGTGTTAGTTACTACACTTATCCAATTGTATCTTGTTTGGAGTTCCATCGCCTTTTTGGTGTTTGGTTGAATCTAGGATTGAGCCCATGATCCTTTGTATGGAAGATCGGTTGCTCCCACATTGGTACCATGATGGACAGAGTAATTTAAGAGAACCTATAAGTACGGACTGCCACCAGACCTGTCCATAGTATTAGTATTGTTTCTCTGAACATGAATGCTTTATTCTAATTTCCCCCGATCAAGACGAGATAAGTTGTCCGTTGGATTCGTTTCCCTTCTTCACCATCGACCTCCACTAGACAAGCAACACGGATATTAAGATTAGGTGTAGATACAAAGTGATATGTTTGTATGACGGGATATAGTAGCCCGTCGGAATACACGCAACAAAATGACGTACTTTAGCCTCTCTGGGACAAGCTAACATTCAAAGATATGTGAATTGGGACACTTCCCAAGAAGAAGTTCTGTTAACTTTACTTTGGAATATTGCTAGAAAACCTCATTTGCTCTTCTTAGAGATGATGTGGTGCTTGCAGCCAGAGGAAAACTGCCTGATAGAGATGTAATACAGGAACCCCTAAATATTATAAGGAAACGAGTGAAGGTAAGGTTAGGTTGAAAAGAGGATTCAGGTTGCTTTGTCTCATGTCGGTTGACATACACTTCCTGTTTCTGACCCATCTGTTTATACATGTTGAACCTTATTGAGTACCCCGGAGCCCTTATTGACTCAACGGGGTCCCTACTGACCCATCTCGAAGAACTAGTTTGGGATTCCCTTCTGACTCGCTATGGTCCTTACTAACCTATAGAGTCCCTTCTGGCCCATTTGGAATATATACTGTCCTATTGGGTCCCTTCTGGCCAACTTGGAATATAGAATTATATTTAATTGAATTAAAAAGTTATATTTTGTAATGTCCAGGCTGCTATTAGCCGTGTAAATAAATAACTAATAAATAATGTAACGCAATAATCAAACTCTGTGTCTCTAACGAATTACCTAATATGTTTCCAGTCCATGCTTCCAATTTGGACCAGCTCTTCACCTATATGGTTAACTTCGAGCCTAGCAAAGGCAGTGTAGTGACAAAGGTAGTATGCCAAAGTTAGGTTAGGTATAGTGGCAGCCTGACATGTCAGGCTCACATAGACTATTCCGTCCATTGTGAGTGCTGCCCGATTCCATTTTAAGATCAATGCGTTCAATAGTGCTTCGCTTAGAAATTTCACAAGCATTGCTGAGGTGGGATAATCCACCGCTGAAAAACCTTTTGGTGTTTGGTCGAAAATGGGTTTGAACCCATGACCCTGTGTATGCAAGGCGGGCATGCTAACCATTGCACCATGGTGGTAGTGTGCCAATGTCGCATCATCCTCAAAAATCGCCCTACATACACCATCCTCTCCTACTCTTATCCAGCACAGATGTGCTCTCAATTCGAGGTACTCGGTCATTCTTTCCACGGCCCTCCTGACTGTCGTTCTATTCTCCTTGAGTAGTTATCCAGTCTTTTTATTATCCGGGTCACGCCGTGGTAACGTCTCCCATTCATCCGCGTTTCCTCTATTGGCTTTGTGTTCTCTAAGTTCACTTCCCTATGTGTCCGTCCTAGCTTATGTTTCTCCTTATTCCGGCATGTCCCGGTACCCATATGATGCGGATCCTGCTGAATTCCGAATATTCGTTGATCATGCTTTTACATTTCAAACGGTTCTGATATTGCCTTCATTGCCCTCCGGCAATCTGTGAAAATGTTCACGTTTGGTGGGTTCGTATTATTTCCGAGCAATTTAACACATTCCGTTATGTCATGAACATCTGCCTGCAGGATTGTATGATGGTGCAGTAATCGGAATAAGATCTCAGTGTCTGGGTCCTCCTCATCGTTGTAACAGGTATTTCCCTCTGGTATCTGTTCAGGGGTTCTATTCTCCCAGGATCATGCCACTGGCGTCAGAATGTGAAGGTAATGGTCTAGGGTTGAATTATGCTGGACACATTATTGAAGATAGGATTAAAGGAACGAGGCAGTAACGATAAAGTGGGTACTTAACCCCAGAAATTTTCAGTGGCGGCACACAGAGGGTCCTTTGTAACATACACAATATTTCGTTTTGGAAGTTGCCATAAAAAGAGTGTATAGAGATACAGATAATCCTCTATATTACTGGGAATGTTCTACGGGTGAATTCTCAAAATAAAAATATTTTCGGCAAGAAATTTGAAACCCTAATTCCCAATAGAGTAGTTAGAATTCAAAATAGAGTCGATAACATACTACTCTGCACTATCTTATCTTCTATACATAACTCACGCTATCTATCCTTTCTATTCAGTGTCTAAGTATTTGTTATCTGAAACGGGTCTAACGATTTGATATGGATATCTGTATTTTTTATTTGATAGAACGGATCCGAACGGCGTTTCATTGCGGTGAAACCTTTTGAAGAATTGAAACACTCAGGAATGACACCAGCATTACTGGGCACGGATTCTGTGACGTTCTCAAAATAAATACCTTTCGGCAAAAAATGACAGTAGATTTGATTCACAATAGAGTTCTCAAAATAAATACCTTTTTAGCAGGAAATTTGAAACCCAAATTCCCAATAGAGTAGTTACGATTCACAATAGAATCGATACCCAAATTCCCAATAGACAACTTAGGATTCACAATAGAATCGACAGTATCCTACTCCGTCCCATGTATCCTACCTATTTAGCGCCTAGATATTTTTCTATCTAGAACGGGTCTAATGATTTGATATGGATGTCTGTATTTTTGATGCAGAGATTTGTCATACAAAGAGTGTTGGGCCAATTCAAAAATTTGTTTACTATTACTACTCACACATTATTCCTCACGTCTGTACAATGAGCTGCGGTCAGCACATATTGATTTGTTATTAAAGTTCCGGCACAACGAAAACGGCGTCGTGATTTCACATCTCCTGTATCGAGCAAAACCATCCAAGGAAATTCTGATAGACGAACTTCTTCACCACTTGCAATACGATCACCACTCAAAGGGCCACAAGGCATGGAGCGTAGTATCCGTTCACCTATGGGAGACTGCAGATAACTTGGTGTCGGAAGAGGAGCCACATTAGATGGGTGATAGGGCGAATCCACATTTGCCGGATATTGAATGTTGGAATCTCTATGATATGGATAATGAGAATTATGAACATATGGTGGTGAAGGTGAAGGCTTTGCCATTTGTGTTTGAGGCGGTGCATGGTATGGCTGACCCAGATTGATGTCATAAGAAGCACAACAGGCATAATGCTGGCAAACAAACCAAAAAAAAAATGCATCCATTTAGACTATGACAATCAGCTAGAGGGCTATTGTTTGGTGATTAAGATTACTTACCACATTACCTCGGGAACCACAATGACTTTGAATTATATAACGATGGATATGTTCTGGATATGGAGGTGACCATGTTTGCAATAGCCATTCAATGCGTCGACATTTAGCCATGGGCACACATGAACCCTGGGTAAAATCTGGAGTAAAGCAACCTAGGTAACCAAGAAGGGCTTTATGAATCTGCCTCCTTGTTCTAACATTTCAATCTTACCTACCAGCATAACCATTATTTTCAGCTATTCCATAGTATTGACCATAGATTTCAAAGGCCTTTAGGTTTAACATCAACCATATGAGAAGTGATCTGACGAAAGCGTCGAGCATTTTATTATGTGGTTTGGTTTTTTTTTTCAAATAAAATATTTTACGGGTTTATGCGTTATTTCTATTTGTAGAACTGAATCCGTAAGAGACTACTCGGTAAATGATAAGAACCTCAAGTTTCTCGTAATTGACTAGAATATATTTTGGTCTTCATAAAAAAAAACAATTCAGAGATTTCTGAATCTCTTTTTTGTAAACTAAAACCAAGACTCTTCCAAATAAAGAGTCTCGATGTTATTTTGCTATTAAAGAGTGGACTAGTTGGCGATAAAGAAAGGTTTCACATCATATATTCATTGTAGTAATAGACTCATGGATAGTATTCCATTCTCTTTTGCGAGAAGCATATAAAAATGTTTGAAATAACCCATATCGATAGCGGTAATGCTGTGCAAGGGAATATATTTTAAGCAGGAAATATATTTTCTGTTCTTAAGGTCATTAAGATTTTCATAAGCGAAAAAAATTTATGAAAAAACGGAAACCGCGGGTTTTCATTGGCTTTTTAATTTGGCACACTGTTAGTTTTAAATTAAATGTATTGTAAAATACAACCCTGAACTATTATAAAAATGCTTGAAAACAAAACAAATTCAAATGGCTTGAAAAGTCTAAGCAAATTTCTTACTCTCTTTTGAAGTCTGAAGATAAGATTGCACCCGTAACTAAGGGAATAAGGGAAGGCAATTTGCTTTGAATGGCTATTTATTTAATTTCTCTGTCTTCCACCTATTACGTACGTCTACCCATGGTACTGATAAGCACCGCAGATGAATCGAGGTCCTCAAGTAGCTTGCCGGCAGCACTTTGGGTGCGGACAAGAAACCTTGTTGACTACATGTAAGGCAATTGGCCGGTCAGTGGTACACTATGCAGCGCCAGCGTGGATACCTCAAACAAGTGATATTAAGCCTTGGATCACCTTTATGTGAAGAAGAACGAAGTCTTTAGAGACGACTAAGAGGGACAAAGTTAATCTCTGGAAGGAGTCCTTTTAGACTAGTGCAAAGAGTCGTCTGGGATGAGTCTTTCGGTCGCCTATAAACCACGCTTGGGACGAGTTTTCTGGACGTCTGAAAAGACTCACCTGGGACAGTTTTTTGGAAGACGAAAAACGTCTTTAAAGACGATTAAAAAAGGCAAAATGAATCTCGGGAAGCAGTCTTATTAGATTAGTGCAAATACTCCTCTCGGACGAGTCTTGTGGTCGCCTGAAAAGGTTTGCATTGGACGAGTCTTTTGGTCGCCTATAAAGCCAAACTTGGAACGATTTTATCGGACGTCTGAAAAAACTCGCTTGTAACGATTGTATGGATCACGTTTATGAGTCTTTAGAGACGGGGCAAAAAAATTAAGGGGGAAAATTAATCTCTGGAAGGAGTCCTGTTAGAATAGTGCAAAGACTCGCCTGGGGCGAGTCTTGTGGTCATCTAGCATGAGCCTTTTAATCTCCTATAAAGAAACGCCTGGGACGAGGCTTTTAGTCCCTTGAGAGTCTTTGGAAGGATACTTTAGAAAATACTAAAATAAGTCTTTATATTTAGATGACTGGAAGGAGTCTTTATACACAAGAGGGATGGGTCTTTATAGACGAGTCTTTTTTGGGAAGATTCTTATGGTCACATGTAAAGACTCGCCTGGTACGAGTCTTGTGGTCGTCTGGGATGAGGTTTTTAATCTCCTATAAAGAAACGCCTGGGACGCGCCTTTTAGAGTCTTTGGAAGGATACTTTAGAAACGACTAAAATTAGTCTTTATAGATGACAGGAACGAGTCTTTATAGACGAGACATTACGACTCCTTCCAAAGACTCTTTTACTCGCCTACAAAAACTCATCCAAGTCGTCTAATGTGCCGTCCAGACTATAATTTTATCCGAACGAAAGTGCTCGTGTCGAACATATCCTATAAGTTAAGTCCGACGGCATAATCGATACTGCTGCTTCTTAATGTGATCGATAACACATTTTTCGATTACTTATCGCCGATAATTCGTGTCGATTAGCCACGCTGTAGCTTAGGTTAGGTTAGGTTACAGTCCGATGTATCAGGCTCTCTTAGACTATTCATTCCATTGTGATACCACATTAGTGAACTTCTCAATGACAAGGGACCTCATTTTTATAGCCGAGTCTGAATGGCGTTCCACATTGCAGTGAAACCACCTAGAGAAGCTCTGAAACCCTCAGAAATGTCACCAGCATTACTGAGGTGGGATAATCCACCGCTGAAAAACTTTTTGGTGTTCGGTCGAAGCAGGAATCGAACCCACGACCTTGTATATGCAAGGCGGGCATGCTAACCATTGCACCACGGTGGCTCCTTGCTGTAAGATTCTTTACAAACACAGATTTGATGGGTCATCCGAATGACTTCTTTGTTTTTATTGACGACAAATCTTTATGACTTCTTCCAAAGACTCCTCTTTACTCGCTTATAAAGAAGGATTCATAAAGACTCCCTTCAGTCGTCTAAAGACTCATTCCAAAGATGCCTTTTAGTCACATATAAAAACTCGTACAAGTTGTCTAAAAAGATTCCTTCAAACATCGATTTGATGGTTGACTTGGCACCGTAGGGCTGCATTTTATAGACGATTGGGATGAATCTTTATAGACGAGGAATCTTTATAACTCCTTCCGAAGACTCCTTTTAGTCGCCTAGTCCAAATCGTCTAAAAAGGTTCTTTCAAACATCGATTTAATGGGTCATCCGCCGTATAGTCCTGACTTGGTACCGAATGACTTACTTGTATAGACGACGAGTCTTTATGACACCTTCCAAAGACTACTTTTAGTCGCTTATAAAAAAGGGGTTATAAAGGTTCCCTTCAGTTGTCAATAAAGACTCGCATCAGCCGTCTCTAAAACACTAATTCCAAAAACTCCTTTTAGTCGCCTCGTCCAAAACGTCATCAGCTATATAGTCCTGGCCGTTGCCACAGATCTTAATGGGGAATATTTGGAAAAACTATAAAGCCATTCCCGATAATTAATATTTTTTTGTTCTCTAATCCCGAAATATAAAAATGCCAAACCTTGTATCTATTTTATGGGGACTGAGACCAATACTTCGATGTGTGACAAATTTAGTATACCGTCTATCCTATGGTGAAGGTTATAAGGTTAAGTATGGTGACAGCCCGAAATTTCTGGTACACTTAAACTATTTAGTCCACTGTGGAGTTTATAATGAATTGTAAAATACATGTGGTTCTAACGCTGACGCTGACTTCGATTATGTTTTAAAGTTAATCCCATTTCTGATATATTGCCCATTACAACAAACGCCTAAAGTTATGCTTCAAATTGTTAAAATTAGCCAATCATGATAATAATGTAAACTCTCTATTTTAACGCCGTCACCAATCTCTCGAGGCAGAAATTACTGCAAAATAATCGAAGAGAACAATAAACATTGGTCGGCAATAATTGCACATATGTAAATTATAAATGCCGGTCACAAATAATGGAACTCTGAACGTTTGACACCACCGGCATACCAATGACATCTTTATAGACAGACAATGGTCACTCAAGACATTGTGTTGGGGGAGCACATAAACTTTCTTCGGAAGTTAATGACATGAGCTGTGGTCAGTTGTGGTCTTAAGTTTAAATGAAACGGTTGAAATAAATAAAAAAATTTGGGAATTTCTTATGAAACAAAAGTAAAAGTGATCAAAAAAAGTGTAAAACGAAAAAAATAATGATGAAATGGATATGGCCAAGTGTAGTAGCACTGTTGTTATTGCTACAGTTTACAGAGACTTCCTATGGAGATGAGTTGCCTTTAAAGGAAATGGAAGAAGCGGAACAATCAACAGATTTACCAATCGATAGCAATTTTGAAAATTCCACTGTAATGTCAAATAAATCTACCGAAGATGTGGATTTACCTATGGAATTAAATTCAACGAATATATCAAAACTCTATTGGGGATTTACGGATCTATTTGGCAATAAACCTAAAGAAACGCACTTGCTGGCAGGATTATCGGATAATACAGGAGGGTTTCCAAATGATAACAACTTTGGAAGTTTTGATCGTCATCCTTGTCGTCGTGTGTGTCAACAGGGAAAAAGTCAAACCTGCTATTATCGCATCATTGTGCACTACTATCAGACATTAGGTCCAGAGTGTCAACGATGTCTCTATGATCCCAACTCTTGCCAATCAGAGAATTGTATCTATGGAGATGGGGTGCCCAATGACATATTAGCAGTGAATCGCCAATGGCCTGCTCCTTCATTGGAAGTCTGTGAGGGGGATACTGTTGTGATGGATGTAATCAATTATCTGCAGGAGGAGACCACCACCCATTGGCATGGTTTGCATATGTCTCAGACTCCCGATATGGATGGTGTGCCATTTGTAACACAATATCCCATATCGCCGGGGGATGTCCATCGTTATACCTTCCCTGTAGATCGAAGTGGTACGGTTTGGTATCACAGCCATGTGGGTTGGCAAAGAGCCCGAGGTGTTGCCGGTGCCTTGGTTATACGTCAAACTAAGGAAAATAATCGCCATGCTAATTTGTATGACTTTGATCTTGTCGAACATACTTTGGTTATCCAAGACACTATATACAGTGGGGATTATACCAAGCCTCGCAACATCGTGATAAATGGTAAGGGCCGTAATCATTTGAATTCATGGCCCGACAATGATTCCCGTCATCGTTATGAACGTCTGAATGTCTCACCTGGAATGCGTTATCGTATGCGTGTCATCAATAATGGAGTGTTCAATTGTCCCATAGAATTCTCCATAGAGAATCACAGAATGCTTATGATAGCTTCCGATGGTAATGACCTGAAACCTGTGTACGCTGATAAATTCTTTGTAACATCGGCCGAGAGATTCGATTTCATTTTACAAGCTAATCAATATACGGGAAATTATTGGATACGTGTCAAGGGTTATAATGATTGCGAGAATTTGAATTTGTATCAAGGTGCCATACTCCATTATCGGGGAGCCTCCAGACGCCGTCTTCCACCTCAACCCATAACGGATATCAATGAAAATGTAAAATCCGTAGACTCCTCTACTGGTGTAAATGTCTTGGCTGAGATAGCTTCCCGCTATACGAAAGATGACCGCAATGATGTTCCCACTCTGGGTCTGCAATCCTTAACTCCTTTGGAATGGCCTTCGTATACGAAATTTTTAACCTACTACATGAGTTTTGGCCAATTACTTTTGGATGGTGAAGAGCATATGCAAATCGATGAAATTACTTTTGCCTCCCCCACTGTGTCCCTATTGCAAGGACGTCATTTGTATAATGATGATAATTATTATTGTAATCGCACAGGATTTTTGGCGGCTGGTATCAATTGTCGTCGTACCAATTGTGAATGTACCAATGTGATTAGAATGCCTGCCTATAAGCCCATCGAATTGGTGGTAGCGAATTATATGAATACAACACATCCTTTCCATGCTCATGGCTATACGTTCCGTCTGGTGGGTCAAGACGTCCTTGGCAATATCAATGATGTGAGAAATGTAAGTATATTGAGGAGATCTTTGTGATCACGTGAGGTTATATTGGCCTTCAGGAATATTGACGCACTAGTTTTTTAGGGAATTTAGAGCGTGGCACTTTATAGGGAGTTACTGTAATGGTTAGCATTTCAACTTAGATACAAAGGATCATGGGCTCAATAGACGATTCGGCCGAATACTAATCGATGGTTCATCCCCTCGCAGTTCGCAGAGAAGGAGTATGGTCATATCAAAATGTTGCAAGAGCATAATGTTACTTTTCACATGGAACATTTTGTTGCAAAAATGTTGTTCACTGAAAATAAACATGCTTGCTAAAATCTGAGATATAATTTCCGATAAAATTAAATGGTTGCGACAAATATAAATGTTCCGTGAAAAAGTAACATTATGCTCTTCAAACATGATTGAGATGATCATATTCCATGTTTGAGATGATCATATTCCATGTTTGAGATGATCATATTCCTTCCCTGAGTGAGTAATGCTGGTGAAATTTCTGAGTGTTTCAAAGTTTCTCTAAGTGGGTGAACCAGAACTCAGGGATTAGATAGAATTTCACCACCTATGGTATCATAATGGACTCCATAATCTAAGGAAGTTCGCAATGCTGGTTACCTCTTATGAAACATACCCTATTCGGCAATTTGGCAGAACACGCAGGCCATTTTGTCACAGGACAACAGGTGACAAGTGTCATGTGATCCGCTTATATCAAAATCATCCCTGTATAGTGAGGGTGCTTTCATTCAACGATATGGCCTGTAGTCTGACTCCAAGCCAAGGATTAATCTAGTAGATGTTCAGTGCTTTAGTAACATTATCATTATTTTCATACTTGTCTATTGCTATACGGGATCTAGGGGAACTCTTTAGTAAATCCGAACTTTACCCTTGAATTTCCTGGGTTGCCATGAATAATATGGACTTGCTGCACTGCTCCATGGTTTTCTCGGGCGATAGAGAATGGATGTCGGTTAAACACTTCCGAAGATACATGTGCAAGATTCCTTGATATTATCGAATTTCCATATCCCAAACCAAGGTTCCTTAAATAGAGACGTAATGCTGGTTTCCTTGAAGGGTGTAGCATACATCCCATAAGGACCATCCTGTATGATATGGTCCGATTGAGACTTTGATCGAGGTCGTGTAACGCTGTTACACGCATAATTCATGTTGATATCTAGAAGTTGTCTTGGATACTGATGAAATCTCCGATCTCCCGGTCTGCATGATTCGTCCCTTTCTCGAAACCTTATCTGACTTTAGTAACGCAATATTTCGACCGATTTTCTCACACTTCGGATATGAATTTGGTATGGATAAATTGAGGCGACTTTTCATGCACTAAATTTCCTTTGAGAGTTGCACTGGGTGCAGCGCTCCCTTGGTTTAGTGACTGATGCTCAGTAGCGGACAAAAACCTCGAGTAATGCGCGGTCCAGACTATAAGTTTATCCGGACGGAATGTCTGTGTTTGAAAAGAATATTACAGTGTGGCCAATCGATACGAATTATCGGCGATAACTAAATATTCGATAAATGTGTTATCGATCCATTAACAAGCAGCAGTATCGATTATGCCGTCTGACTTAACTTATAGTGTGGCCAACATCTGGGATATGTTCGCCAAGACGGACGGCGCATAACTCTTCGGAATAGTGAAGCTGCTAAAAATTACTGGAGTCCTTATACTGGGGTACCGATTGTGCTCGCTGATCATATCACAGAAATGTATATTCAGTTTTCAGGCTTTTAAGATCGGGAGGGTACGGAGAGACGTAATTTCTTCTGATTGATACATGTCCGGCATTCATGGATGATAGAAGATTGCTCAGTTTTTCGATATATGTTGAGATGATCTGGTCCAACAAAGGAATTTCTTCTGATAAGTACATGTTCATCATTCAGGGATGATAGAAGATTTCTCCGTTGTTAGATATATGTTAAGATGGTCTTGTCCAAAAAGCTGTGGTAACGAAATTAGATACGGGATAATTTTGAGAGCACACCAAGAGAAGGATTGTTGCCAAGAGAATATCATGAAATGGAGGAAATATGAGTCTACTTTCGAATCTTTGTACGCCCAGAGAAGGAATATGAGTACCTCAACTAATGTTACTTTTTCACGAGGGTCATGTAGGTTAGGTTAGGTATGCTTATGGTATCACTTGCCGATTCCATGTTAAGCTCAATGACAAGGGACCTCCTTTTAACCCTTTCACTACCGAAATAAATCTAATGTTACAAACTTTAATTTTTCTTCAGTTTTTACTTGTATTAACAGCATGTTGAATAAAAATTGTAATTCTGAGGACCTACCTCAATTACTTCAAGAGCTATATGAGATTGTTCTGAAAAATTGATTCTTGAATTGTGACCAAATAGCTCTATGAAAATAAGCGATATTTTACCTATTATATTTATAGAAGTGTGAGAAAAAATACAAAAAAGAACCCGAAAAATATTAGCTATAGTTTTTGTACGAATGTCCATTTACTGGAGATAGAGTAGAGAAATGGACTAAAAATTTCGTATTTTTCGCTTATTGTTAAAGATGTTTATAAAAATGTAAATATTTTTCATCAATATGGAAAATATTTACAGCTTATTTAGGTTTGAAATAACATCGAGAAATAAATCGAAACTAAGTGGGGAAATAGAGTTTGGTGTCGTTTTCGAATGTCCTCATAGGTGGACATCGGTAGTGAAAGGGTTAATAGCTTAGTCATTCTCTGTTTGTAACTTCTTTGATTAGCATATCAATCCCTAAATTCATTCGATTACATGGATTAACAAACTTTTTCAATTTAACATTAAATTACCTCTCTTTTAGATCCAAGAACTTGATCGCCGTGGCTATTTGAAACGTACTCCGGATAATTTCCCTGCTGTCGAAAAGGATACCATACAAGTTCCACCCTTCGGATATATAATAATTCGTTTCATTAGTGATAATCCTGGATTCTGGACGGTACATTGTCACATTGAACGTCATGCAATTATCGGTATGACAGCCGTATTGAAAATTGGTGAAAATTATCAAATTAAAAAAATTACACCAAAACTCAATTGTTGAACATTTACTCCATAATTAAATCTTGGGTATTAAGAGGGGAAATGAAGTAAATTCCCTATATAGGAAATAAATTAAATTATTTATTTATTTTAGTAATAATAAAGATAATCTTAAAAAGAATAGAAATCATTGTCATTGAATTAAAATATTTCAGAATGACACATTTTTGGTCCATCACTAAGTTGACAGCACACGCAGACAACAAACAGGGTTGTCACGATCATAGTTGAAGAGAAAGAATATGAAGAGAAAATAATATGAAAACCTTCGATTGGCCAACAGAAATGTGACGATGGCAGTGGTCAGCGTTACCCTTGAGGATTTCTAAAAGGTGGTGCAAAAAGTGTCATTGGTTACAAAAGTTGGTACATTAATTAAAAAAATGCCACAATTTTTCATATGCTAAAATCAACAAGATGGGGGCCACCGTAATATCCGATGGCCACTCACCAAATTTTATTCATGTATGGGGTCAAAATAAATTCGGAATATTATCGGGAGGAAGTTCTAAAGATGGTATTGAAGTCCTGGCCAGACAAACATTTGTCCATGTCCATTTTCCAACACTATCATTTTCTGGAGACACGTATAAGTCTTGGGAAATTTGGGACTCTTTGCTAGAATAAGAAGCATCATTGGATACAAAGCTTCTGATTTTCAAGGGACGAAGTTGATTATCCCGAGATTAGCAAGATACTTGGGAGTTCTCTTGAACTCTAAACTGGACTGGATGGAATATACCGCAGATCGCATAAAAAAGGCCTATGCGGCATTGTACTCTTGTCAGGGAACGATGGAGAATGCAACCTTCCCTTTTTAATTGGCTTTATATTGCGGTTATAAGACCAGTGGCTACATATGGGTACCACGTTTGGACAATTGCGAACCACCAAAATCAGATATCGAAAATAAATAGGATAAATAGAACTGCACTTGTGTATATGACAGGCATTATGAGGACCACAGCCACTGCCACTGCCGCTTTAGAGGTCTTGATGAGAGTCTGCCCGCTCAATTTGCATATAAAGAAAACAGCCGCGGTGACATTCATGAGACTGAAAAGCTTAGACACACTAGAGAACATTGTTTGCAGACATACAGAACTTCTTGTCGAGCGTTAAGAGGGACGGACTATATGACGACTGAGTATGTTTATCACGATAAGCAGGAATATATTATACCAACTAAAGAGGAGTGGGATGAAAGGAGGATACCTTTGGAAACTCTAAATATCTATACAGATGGATCTATAATGGACGAAGGAACTTGTACATAGCGACATTTATTGCAGTGAATTAGGAATACAGGAGTCTTACACGTTCGATAGTGATCGCAGTATCTTTCAGGTAGAAATTTTTACAATCACAAAAGCCGCTGAGTCGCTCTGAAGTGATATCAGCTTATTCATCGAAAGTCAAGCAGCTATAAAGGCCTTCAGAAATGCAGACATGCGGTCTAGGATAGGTAGCCGCTGTTGTAGAGACCTTAGGGCTCTCACTGATCACCATAATGTAACTCTAGGCTTGGGACTGCGAAATAATGGGAAATGAAGACGTATTATTCGTTCGTGGAACGAATAATGTCCTTTGCTGACGCTTTTACTCCACCGTCCTTATATCTTTACACGATTCATGTCAAATATTATGAACTATTTCGTAGACGTTGTGTCTCTTCGGAAGGTTGCGAACAAACTCGGATAGTTTCCTTTCAGATTCTCATCGATCTACGTAAATGTAGCCAAAGGAACGTACTCGCCTTCATCAAGGCCTTTGGTTGGACGGACAAATTGAAGTTCTTGAGCGACTTTAAAGGTGACCACCTCCGGAAGAAGCTGAGAAAATTACTTGGAGAAATCACAATGTACCTATAGTGGTCTACATGGACAGCAATTCCATTCAATAATTGTTATCATCCTCTACAATCTAACCTAACCTAGGGCTTCGGTCTTTTTTTCCGTTCCATTTTATTCATTTGAATAAAGTCAATCATTCAGCTGTTTACTCTCTGCCTCTGATGGTGTCAAATAGCTGACCAAGGGTGAAAGAAATATTAGACAAGAAGAGAAACTATAGGAACGAAAGTGACAGAACTAGTATCGGTCGTTCCATCGGGCAAATCGTTCATTGGAACTAATTGGTTCCGGAACGATACAAGACTAGCGCTTTATTTTGTTGTATTACATATCAACCAGCCTGTATGTTAGGCTATGCATTATGGCAGCCCGTTATTTAAGGCTAACTATTCAGTCCATTGTGATACCACAAGTGGTGAACTTTTCTCTGAGTGTTGTCAGTGGACCTCCTTTTTATAGCCGAGTCCGAACATCGTTTCACATTGTGGTGAAACCACGTGGAGAAGCTTTGAAATACTAAGAAATGTCACCAGCATTAATGAGAGGCGATAATCATTGCAGAAACTGTTGGTACTTGGTCGAAACTAATCGAATGCACCCTTTGTATGTCAGGCGGGAATGCAAACAATTGGACGGCGGTTGCTCCTGTATAGGGGATATTTTGCTGAAGTAAATCTCAAATTTCTCTCGGGCAGCACCACCTTGGATTTTCTATTGACTACATAATATTTCAGTGCTCGGTCTTAGGTCCTCCCTGGGCCTGCCTTATCCAACATATACTGATGTGTTCCGCGTGGTCGTTAGATATCTTCTTCCATTCCAGCATGGTTCATGATCGTACTATTACTCATATACGATTAGGAGGTAATAATTAATTATGGTGGGGGAGGGAATTTTTGAAAGGAAGTAATTTATATGGTAATAATTCTGATGGTAGTATAAGCTTATATTTACAATAGCTGGCATAAATTGCATACAGTTGCTGCCGACAACTTGGCCTAAACAGTTATAGTGATCGAGAATCCTCAGTAAAGTGATAAAAATGTGGAAAATAAGCAAGTGGTTTCTCTTCATAATAATTATAGCAGATCATACAAAATTTGGTCTATGTTTCAATAGCCATAGCCGGGGAATATTTCCGTCTTCAAATGCCGTACTTTTTGAAAATAATATGTACGCCAACTTTATGAAACATCCTTGTCGTAGACAATGTAGATCGGGAGCTGGAATGACATGCTATTATAAATTCTTTATCCATGACTATCAAATGATGGGTCCAGAATGTCAAAAATGTCTGAACGATCCAGATGCATGTGCCGCCGAAAGATGTATTTATGGAGATGGTGAACGTTTACCTATGCAATTGGTCAACTATCAATATCCAGGACCTCCGATAGAGGTTTGCCAAAATGATGTTCTCATTGTGGATACTTATAACAATTTAACAGAGGATGCTTCCATCCACTGGCATGGTTTGTTGATGAAAAAGACACCGGAAAGCGATGGAGTTCCCACAGTGACACAATATCCCATTAAGCCAGGAGATTTATATCGTGCTTGCTTTGAAGTAACAGAAGCCGGCACCAGATTTTATCATAGTCATTCGTCTTGGCAGAGGGCTAAGGGTGTATGGGGAATTTTTATAATACGTCAAACTCGTCGAATGGACCCCCATAGTCGTTTGTATGACTACGATAATGTGGATCATTCTCTGCAACTACAAGATATTGGTGAGAGTGAATGGACCCTTCGAAATATTCTTATCAATGGCATGGGACGAAATCAGGCTAGTGAGTAGCCTAAAGAGGATTCCAGAAATCGCTATTATCGCCTGGTGGTAAATCCCGCAAGACTCTATCGTATACGCATAGTTTTAAATGGTGTTGCCAATTGTCCCATGGAAGTTTCTTTCGATGAGCATAAGATGCAAGTCATTTCAACGGATGGCAATGATATTGAGCCTGTATTTGCTGATAAACTACAAATAACTTCAGCTGAACGTTTCGATGTGATTATCTCTACCGAAAAACCCCCAAGAGCTCATTGGATAAGAGTTCGTGGTATGTTTGAATGTGAAAATATTACACAATATGCTATACTCCAATACAAAGGTGTACCAATAACTCAAATGCCTAAGGATCCTGACGAGATCCCAGCGGCATCATCATCATCATCCTCATCAGCACGTTTAAGTCTCCGAAAATCGCAAATTGTTATCAATGCCTTGGCCCAATTTTCCCCTGATGTCACCATAACTACCAGTAACGATAGTGTCAATAGTATTCGTACCGTCGATTTGAAGGCCTTAGCCCCCATGCCTTGTACGGCTGATGAAGTTTATCGCACATACTATACAAGTTTTGGATATATACTTGAGAATGGTGTCTACTATCTCCAAGTGGGCAATATCACATACGCTCCCACTAATATTTCCATGTTACAGGGTCGTCATCTATACAATGAAGATGAGGTCTATTGTAATCGAACTTCTCTACTTGCTTCTGGACGTGATTGTCGTACCTCTAATTGTCAATGCCCCCATGTTATACGAATACCAGCATATCAGTGCATTGAAATTGTGGTTGTAAACTTTATGGAAGAAACGCATCCATTTCATTTGCATGGCTATACGTTTCGTGTAGTGGGTCAAGGTGTATTTGATAATCCAGCTGATTTGTATAATGTAAGTACATATATGGAAATAATATAGAAAAAGTCATTAGTTGTTTATAGTTGTATAATAGAAGTAGGAAATTTGTATATAAAAAGAAAAAGATATAGAAGTCGGCATAATAGACGCTTTCACGCTTTATCCAAAATATTGGGCTTTCTTTTTTCTGGCAATAAACTGCTATACGGATCGATAGGAGACTGAAAGAAAAAGGAGCCTATTATCAACTTTCCTCTAAGGTATAATCCTGGACACTGCACAGGAAGTGGTAAGAGTCTTCCGTGACTTTTGAGTCCGGACACCATCTGCAAATGTCATAATCTTTAAGGCCTGTTTTACCATCTACTTCCCGGATATAATGTCAATTAAAAGTCTCAATTTCTGTCTGTTCATCGCCATCAGAATTTTGCAATTCCTACGGTTCTTTTATTCCCATATCAACTTGGTTTATTCGCAACCTTCCGAACAGACCCAACGTCTATGCCATAGTTCCTCATATTTGACATTAATCCTGTAAAGATATGAAGCCAGCGGAGGAAAAATGTCCACCAGGACATTATTCGTTCCACGAGCGTCTTCCTTAGCCAGCACATCCGCTTCTTCATTTCCCATTATTCCACACTGCCCAGGTATCCATCACAGAATGACAGTGAGAGGCTGAATACCTAAGACCTTATGTCTGCATTGCTTAACGCTTTTATAGCTGCTTCACTGTCGATAAAGAAGCTGATATCGAGTCTGAATAACGACCTCATCAACAGCGACTCTTGAGCTTTTTGGGATTGCAGAAATGTCTGCCTGGAAGATGACTCCCGTAATCCTAGGTTAGGTTAGTGACAACCCGCTATTTCAGGCTCACATAGACTATTTAGTTAATTTTGATACCGCATCGGTGAATTTCTCTCTTATGTCTGAGTTCTGCCTGATTTAGCTCAATGGCAAGGGATCCCTTTTTTTAGCCGAGTCCGAACCGTTTTTGACATTACAGTGAAACCACGTTGAGAAGCCTTGAAACACTCAGAAATGTCATCAGAATTACTGAGAGGGCATAATCCATCGCTGAAAACTTTTTGGTGTTCGGTCAAAGTAGGGATGATGGATGATGACTCCCGTATTCCTAAGTTATTTATAGTGTCAGCCCCCAGTTTCAGGCTCACATAGTTTTATATTGCAGTGAAACCGCGTTGAGAACCTTTGAAACATTCAGAAACGTTCCCTTAGTGTTTCAAAGCTTCACTCCACTAAATGCCGTTACCAATCCCTTGGTGCATGTTAGATCCATCCGTATACATATTCAGAGTTCCGAAAGTTTCCTCTAACAGTTGGTAGAATATATTCCGGTTTATCGTCATGCTCAGTCGCCATATAGTCCGTCTTTCCATAATGCTCGGTAATTGGTTTTGTATGTCTTATGAGTGTCACATAGGCTGTTTTCTTTATGTGCAAATCGAGTGGGCATACTCCCATCAGTACCTCTAAAGCGGCAGTGCCGTGGTCCTCCTAACGCCTGTAACAGGTCTTATAATCGCGGTATAAAGCCAATTAAAAAGGAAAGGTTGCATTGAACATCGTTCCCCGACTAATTTCTGACAAGAGTACAATGCCGCATGGGCCTTCTTTATGCCGTCTACGGTATTTTCCATCCAGTTTAGTTTAGAGTCCAAGAGAAATCCCAACTACCTTGCTGATTTCTAGAGACGCAACATCGTCCTTGAAATTCAGTAGTTTTGAATCCAATGATCCTTCTTCTTCCAGTGAAGAGAACCAGCTCTATTTTTTTTAAGGTTCACACGCAATCTATATCCCATGGTCCAGTCTGAAATATACTGTAAAGTCTCACTCAACACTTCTGAGATCCTAGCTGGATATATTCCCGATAGACTCAATCACGAAATATTCGCTGACTGGTAAAGTTCCATCGTACGCCTAAGTTTCCATCGAACTCTACTTCTTCAACTAAAATAAATGACAGTTTTTGTCAAAATTCAAGGATGGAGCTAAGATTACTTATCCGGGTCCTTCGGATTTGTAGGACAGGTGAAAGAGATAGATCCTAATAATGAGAGACAATTTACCACATTTCAGCGTGACAGGAAGCTATTCAAATGTCTGAAGATTTGACATAAGAGCTGGGATAGAATGATCTGGTCTGTTGAAGTAGCGTTGTTGGTCTTCAATGGCTTGAAGTGGGCTCACCTCTCTGAATCTGGTCTCTGCCTCAAGAGACCAGATCATGACTCCCAAAATTATTGCAATAAAACGATATCGACAGTGACTGTTTATATTCCCAAAAGGTTGATTTAGAGGTTTGGTCTCTGTCCTCTCTTCGATTGAACTTAAGGAACGCTAAAGACGTCTTTACAGCATTTAGGAAGTGTACCTTGACAGTATTCAATAGTCCCTTAACGAAAGTATGTGCCGATTATAGTTTCCTAGTATCTTCAAATGTGATGGTTATTCTCATAACGGTCTCTTCTAAACTAGAAATTGATGAGGGCTGTTGGTTCACATCGAACGCTCCATGAAGAGGCTCGGGTAAGAGGGCTAATTGTTCCTTCACTGAATTAGGTTCTTTTCTGGTGTCTCTTTTAAGGATGTAACTGAAGGAAGTGGTTAGCTCAGTGGATGTCGAATGGTTCTCACCACCATACTTGGCAATGGGTTGAGTATGATGTGCAGTGTCTCATCTCAAGCTGCAGGTGGGTTTCTGGCTTTTGGATATTTTAAGCACTGGTTATTCTGAAGTCGAACCTAATGGGAGTGATTCTCCTGGAGAAGAAGGAGTTGATATGATTCATATTCTGCACTTTTTATGATGTAAATGAATCAAGAGCGTTTCGTCACTGAAGGAATCATAGGCATATGTTGGATGCACTTTTCGGGTGGTCGCATAATTTATGGAAAGACGCTTGGTTGACGTATTCACTATTGGGAGTTGGTTGGTTGTGGATATGATAGGTGTTGAACTGGTCAAATATAAACACGGAACTTTCTCTTGTCGCAGTTAAGCGGATCAGGGGGATCACAGTTAAGGGTTATGTCAACATGTCACATTATCTGTCCAAAGATGTAAAATTTTCAAAGAGAAATATTCTCCATTATTTTATGATCGTTACAAAAATATTTTTCTTCTTTAAAGGTAGAGGAAGCTGATCGCCAAGGCCGTTTAAAACGTCACAGTCCCAATTACAGAGCCGTAGCCAAGGACACTGTACAAATTCCCATATTGGGCTATATAATCATTCGATTTAAGAGTGATAATCCAGGATTTTGGTTAATGCATTGTCACATTGAAAGACATTTTATGGATGGCATGGCAGCTGTGTTGAAAATTGGTGAAGATAATCAAATTCGTAGAGTAACATCGTTGAATCGATGTAATACACCAGCAGTGAGTTGCAATTAATGGGGAGGAAAATTGAAGTTTATTAATTTTTTCAGTCTCATTAATTTTTTTTTGTAATTTAATTTATTTATTTTAATTTATAAATTAATTTAATTAAATTACTTAAAGATATTTGTATAATAAATGAATTACGGGGGAGGGGAGGTTAAAGGCTTAAAGGTGGTTGGGAACTAATTAAAAATTAATCAATACTTTCCCCACATACTGTGCTCAGTATAAGTCTTGATACTCATAGTACCAATGGAAATACACACCAAAATAAACTTAAGCTAATTTTTAGTGCTTATTATATATGTATATGTTTATTATTTTATATATAAAAAAATTGCCATTGTATATTACTTGGGTTTTTATATTTAAATGAGACCTTTAAAGCTGGAAAATAAACTGACTTACTGGGGACACATTAACAACTGGTGAAAGCGTAGTGGAGTTGATAGAGATCTGAACCGATTTCAATTAAATTTAGCACAGCAAAATTTGAAGCAAATCAGGGTAGAATACTGGATTCAGGGACAATATTAGTGCATATAAGGATATAAATATATATGGAAGCTATATCTAAATCTGAACCGATTTCTTTTTTTTTTTTAATCAACAGAGTTCTTTTATTATCCATAATACATACATACATGAACCAAATTTGAAGTCAATTGCAGTAAACCTGCGACCTAGAATTTTATTACAAAAATGTGGTCACAGACAGACGGACGGACAGACATGGCTAGTTCCACGGAGTGGTTCATGGTATAAAAATGCAAATTATATCAGTTTTCCTAAATAGAGAAATCATCTGTTTCAAATTAAATTTACATTATCCTAATCTGTCATTTTATTTCGATTTTATTAAAAGTCACTACTTGAACTTTACAATGCAGTGGTGCAACACCATTTACCTCCTATAGTTAACTTTCGTTGCATAGTTTTAGGCGGTAATTGTGTCGGATTGAAAACAAAACAAGTATATACGGCCGTAAGTTCGGCCAGGCCGAAGCTTATGTACCCTTCACCATGGATTGCGTAGAAACTTCTACTGAAGACTGTCATCCACAATCGAATTACTTGGGTTGCGGTAACCTTTGCCGATGACAAGGTATCTTAAAACTTCCTAATACCGTAATATATACCACGTAGTCCATACGTGGTATATATTAAACTTAAAATGGCCGATTAAATACGTATATAATTATATAATTTGACAAAATTTTCTATAGAAATAAAATTTTGACAACATTTTCTATAGAAGTAAAATTTGGACAAAATTTTCTATAGAAATACGATTTTAACAAAATTTTCTATAGAAATAACATTTTGACAAAATTTTCTGTAGAAATGAAATTTTTACAAAATTTTCAAAAGATTTAAAATTTTGACAACATTCTCTATAGAATTAAAATTTTCTACAGAAATAAAATTTTGCCAATATTTTCTATAGAAATAAAATTTCGACAAAATTTTCTATAGGAATAAAGTTTCGACAAAATTTTCTATAGAAATAAAATTTTGATAAAATTTTCTATAGAAATAAAATTTTGCTAGATTATTTTTGCTCGAGTGGCAAGTATGATTATGAACCGATATGGACCAATTTTTGTGTGATTGGGGATCGGCTATATATACCTATAGACCGATATGGACCAATTTTGGCATGGTTATTAGCGGCCATATATTAACACCACGTTGCAATTTTCAACCGGATCGGATGTATTTTGCTCGTCCAAGTGGCTCCGGAGTTCAAGTCTGGGGATCGGTTTATATAGGGGCTATATATAATTATGGACTGATATGGACCAATTTTTGAATGGTTCTTAGAGACTATATACTAATACCATGTACCAAATTTCAGCCGGATCGGATGAAATTTGCTTATCTTAGAGGATCCGCAAAACAAATCAGGGAATCGGTTTATATGGGGGATATATAATTGTGGACCGATATGGACCAATTTTTGCATGGTTGTTAGAGACCATATACTAACACCACGTGCCAAATTTCAACCGGATCGGATGAATTTTGCTCCTCTAAGAGGCTCCGGAGTTCAACTCTGGGGATCGGTTTATATGGGGGCTATATATAATTATGGACCGATATGGACCAATTTTTTTATGGTTGTTAGAGACCATATACTAATACCATGTACCAAATTAAAGCCGTATCGGATGAAACTTGCTTCTCTTTGAGGCTCCGAAAGCCAAATCTGGGGATCGGTTTATATGGGGGCTATATATAATTATGGACCGATATGGACCAATTTTTGCATGGTTGTTAGAGACCATATACTAACACCATGTACCAAGTTTCAGCCGGATCGGATGAAATTTGCTTCTCTTAGAGCAATCGCAAGCCAAATTTGGGGGTCCGTTTATATGGGGATTATACGTAATAGTGGACCGGTATGGCCCATTTGCAATACCATCCGACCTACATCAATAACAACTACTTGTGCCAAGTTTCAAGTCGATAGCTTGTTTCGTTCGGAAGTTAGTGTGATTTCAACAGACGGACGGACGGACGGACGGACATGCTCAGATCGACTCAGAATTTCACCACGACCCAGAATATGTATACTATATTTCGATATTTCGTTGTGTTACAAACGGAATGACAAAGTTAATATACCCCAATCCTATGGTGGAGGGTATAAAAAAAGCATCGCCAAAAAAGTAGTGAAAATGTTCATTTTGGATGCGGAAGTGGTGCCAAATTGACGGAGAAGCGATGAATTTAACATGGGCTTGTCATAGGACGGATGTCCACCATTTCAGCAGCTGCTGCACTGAATTTGCATCTCTTCTTAAGATGTGAGGTGAATTCAGAGTTTTGGATGTGAATTAAGAAATGTTGTGATATCTTGACAAATAAATAATTTTTTTTTATGATTTTTAATGCATTATAATGCTTGTCTGGAAAGTTTGTCGTCAAATATATATTAATTCTTAATCTGTTTATAACCTATTTGAAATAAAAAAAAAAAAAATATTTTCCCATTAAGAATATGAAAATATGAGTTATAAAAAATTGACTCAATTGAACTTCCTGTGCAGTTAAAATAAAGAACATCTTTGCGAGGAAGTTGTGCCTTGAGAAGAACTTCCAAATTTTTTTTTACTGGGGTATCACAATGCCCACTACACCTAACCAAACCTAACAGGATTTGGAATCACGGTTGCCACACTTGGTAGAATTCTAAAAAAAAAATTAGAAAATTTTCTATAGAAATAAAAATTTGACAAAATTTTTTATAAAAATAAAGTTTGACTAACTTTTCTATAGAAATAAAATTTTGACAAAATTTCAACAGACATACAATTTTGAGAAAATTTTCTATAGAAAAAAAAGTTTGAGACAATTTTCTATAGAAATAAAATTTTGAGAAAATTTTCTATAGAACTAAAAATTTGAGAAAAATTGTAATAAAAATAAAATTTTGAGCAATTTTCTATAGAAATAAAATTTTGACAAAATTTTCTATAGAAATAAAATTTAGAGAAAATTTTCTATAGAAATACAATTTTGAGAAAATTTTCTATAGAAATAAAATTTTGAGAAAATTTTCTATAGAAATAAAATGTTGAGATAATTTTCTATAGAAAAAAAATTTACAAAATTTTCTATAGATTTTGAGAAAAATTTCTATAGAAATAAAAGTTTTCTATAGAGTAAAATTTTGGTAGTTTATTTTGGGCTCGAATGGCAACCGCCCATAGCACTGGAGGAGAGACCTCCCACGGCAGACAAGGGTATTTTTGGCCCAACTAAGATCAGGCAAGTAAATCAGTTAGATCCTTATTATTTTTATATCCTTAATGCTATTTGTAAGGCAATAACTATTTGTCTCCTCCTGAACCAATTAAATATAAAAAAACACTTTCCTTTCATTTTAAATCTTGTTCCCAAATATTTTCTATCACTTTTTATTCCTTTAACATATCCTTTTCGTATTCCTGCATTATCTCAATAATAGGATCATTGATATATTTTTTCACTTCCATATGAGTGTTGAAGTCTCCATGATCCCATGTAGGATCTTCCATATGATGCATAACTCTATTGGGTAATAAAGCAGCAAGACGTTCTACATCCTCGACGGCAGCCATTTCATCATTGTCACTATACCATAAATGGACACGAGAAGTAATTAATTCTACAGGATAATCGGGTGGAGTGGGTTGACCATAGAGATCGAGATTTTTCTTTGTACCATAATCGTAATGACAGAAACAACCAGATTGTTGTTCTTGCATATAATGACAAATTTGATTGGTGGAAGCACCAGCTGGATGGGTCTCAGCCAAAATGGGGAAAACAGTCTGTATAAAAGAAAGAAGAAATTAAATGAAAGACCTCTATGCCAAGGTAATTCTGCTGAAAACTTACCGCATTATTATTGCCTTGGGATCCCTGCAGCATATAGGCTATGGAATTACATAAGCCATAGAGTAGTGCCTCCGGAGCACAAGCATTATAGAACAATTTGGTGAAAAGTTCATTGTGGGGCAAAAACTCTTGATCATTGAAGAAAGCCGAATAGGCATTATGATGGCCCAGATAAGGAGCCAAAGTCCTTACCAATTTATCTTCCATATTTTGCATAAAGGCCACCGGGGCCAACATATGGGCTGTTTTGATTTTCTCATTATACTCAGGCCTGGTAGACATAAGGGTGAAAAATACCGTGGTACCTTGAGAATGACCCACATAATGTATGGATTTCTGATCCTGGCCATTTGTGGTCAAGGCATAGTCAATCATGGCAGCTATATCGTAATGACCAATTTCATGCCAACTAAAACGCCAAAAATAGGGATGATTTATAGATCGGGTTTTATGTTGACGATTATAGGTATTGCCTCGGGCATTACCAAGCCAAACATCGAAACCTGCATCCACCAAATTAAAACCAATGCCATCATTGGGTCCATTTAACATCCAACCATCGGAACTACTGAATAAGCCATGTTGAATTAAAACAATGGGACGATATTCGTTTTGATTTCCCAATTTATGGGAATAGGGAATACGGAACATGGTTATAATGTACCCATCATCGGTGGTAACCTGATGAGTTTCAGCTGGATAGCCATGACCAGCAATACGATCAGCCTAAATTTGGATTTAGAACTTGAGAAGTTTTCTTTTTCTTTTTCGAATTTTCCTTACCGTTGTAGCCTTTGGCCTTAAAGTAATTTGGGCTTCGGGGTCATGGAAATAATTTAAAAGTTCCAAAGCAGGATCCTCTTCAGCTGCCAAGGTTATTGCCACTAGGCAAATTAACCAAATCCACGTCTTCATTTTTCAAATTTTCAGTAAGTACTGAATGTCCAGTTTTTGGCCAAATTTCTATTTCGCAATGTTAATCAAATTTCTAAATTGGCAATATATTGGTTATCACTCCAATTTGTTTACGACACTATCAATTTGTTGTCCAACTAATTTTGCTTATCTTGGATGGTTTTCGGTATGTACTTATGGTAAATTTAGCTAATCGCTATAGATTAGTTTTTTTTGTTTTTATATTAAAGATGAGATAACCTTTTGCCATGGTGCTTCCAAAATAATTTGAGAGTCAATAACAAACTAATTTATTGTAGTGGGAGTATGACATGGGGGAAATCGGAATGGAGAATTTTTTTACTGAATATTATTGAGAGATATATACAGACAAATAAATCTATTTCATGATTTTTTGTCTATTGTTGGAATATCTCCCAACACATCCCTTAACTAATCACTCATAACAACAAGGTATGACATCCCTATCAAGACAAATTCATTGGAGTCGTTATATGATGCTCAGTAAACAAGAAGACGATCAGTGATGGTGAACAATACTCTAAGTGAGCCTAATATATCGGGTTGTCATTTTACCTATCCTAACGGGATTTGGGAGTAAAATTTACAAAACATATTGCTGTATAAAACGAATTAATTAAAAAGTGGCAAAAAGGTGGCACAAACACATAAAAAGTAAAACATTTAGTGGCACAAAAGTATCAACGCTTGAACAACGTTCCACGGTGCCCCCGCCTATAGGAAGCAATCTAAATCATAAATAAATAAAATTTTGACCAAGTTTCATATAAAAAAAGAAAATTTTGACAAAATTTTCTTTAGAAATAAAATTTTGACAAAATTTTCAAAAGAAATAAAATTTTGACAACATTTTCTATAGAAATAAATTTTTGACAACATTTTCTATAGAACAAAAAATTGACAAAATTTTCTATAGAAAAATAATTTTGACAAAAATTTTCTACAGAAATAAAATTTTGACAACATTTTCTATAGAAATAAAATTTTGACAAAATTTTCTAAAGAAATAAAATTTTGACAAAATTATCTATAGAAATAAAATTTTGACAAAATTATGTCCATTGTGATACCACATTGGTGAACTTCTCTCTTATCACTGAGTGCTGCCCGATACCATGTTAAGCTCAATGACAAGAGACCTCCATTTTATAGCCGAGTCGGAACGACGTTCCACATTGCAGTGAAACCACTTAGAGAAGCTTTGAAACCCTCACAAATGTCACCAGAATTAATGAGGTGGGATAATCCACCGCTGAAAAACTTTTTGATGTTCGGTCGAAGCAGGAATCGAACCCACGACCTTGTGTATGCAAGGCGGGCATGCTAACCATTGCAGGACGGTGTGTTGCATACAAAGGATTTTGTATTCAATCCGAAGTTTTCAGCGGTGGTTTATCCCCTCTCGGTATTGCTGGCAATACTGAGAGGATCAGTATTTTTGACAATATTAAAGCTTCACTAAAGTGGTTTCACCGACCAGTACCCATTAATAAGAAAGAAGTTCACCTCTTGTGGCATCAGAATGATTTGAATACTCAAAGTGTCACTTTACTTAACCTAACCTAACGGGATTTGGGATCCAAATTTGCAAAACATATTTCAGTATAAAAGGAATTAATTAAAAAGTGGCACAAAGTAACAAAGTGGTGGCACAAAATTTGCCACAACCGTAATAGTACCTTCTCCCTTAGGAAATTAATCCAAAAGTAATTTGGGTTAGATCCCTAATAAGTTCTTATGTAGATCTTGACTGCTATTTGTAAGACATTGACTATAGACAGCGGGTCATCCTTTCTCCTCCTGATCCCCAAAAAAAAAAAAAATAATATTCCTTCTTCCACTTTAAATCTTGTTGCCGATATTTTCTATCACTTTTTATTCCTTTAACATATCCTTTTCATATTCCTGCATTATCTCAATAATAGGATCATTGATATATTTTTTCGCATCCATATGAACAGCAAAGTCCACATGATCCCATGTAGGATCTTCCATATGATGCATAACCCTATTGGGCAGTAATTCAGCAAGACGTTCTACATCCTCTACGGCAGCCCATTTATCATTATCACTATACCATATATGGACACGGGATGTAATTAATTCTACAGGATAATCGGGCGGGGTGGGTTGACCATAGAGATCGAGATTTTTCTTTGTACCATAATCGTAATGACAGAAACAACCAGATTGTTGTTCTTGCATATAATGACAAACTTGATTGGTGGAAGCTCCTGCGGGATGGGTTTCAGCCAAAATTGGGAAGACGCTCTGTTTGAAATAAAAAGAAGATTTGAATTTTAAGTCCTTTATGTCAAGGGAATTCTATTGGCGGCTTACCGTATTACTATTGCCTTGGGTTCCCTCCAGCATATAGGCTATGGAATTACATAAACCATGGAGTAGTGCCTCCGGAGCACAAGCATTATAGAACAATTTGGTGAAAAGTTCATTGTGGGGCAAAAACTCTTGATCATTGAAAATAGCCGAATAGGCATTATGATGGCCCAGATAAGGAGCCAAAGTCGTTACCAATTTATCTTTCATATTTGGTATAAAAGCCACCGGAGCCATCATGTGGGCTGTTTTGATTTTCTCATTATACTCAGGCCTGGTAGACATAAGAGTGAAAAATACCGTGGTACCTTGCGAATGACCCACATAATGTATGGATTTCTGATCTTGCCCGTTAGTGGCCAAGGCATAATCAATCATGGCAGCTATATCGTAATAACCAATTTCATGCCAACTAAAACGCCAGAAGTAGGGATGATTTACCGATCTGGTTTTATGATGACGACCATAGGTAGTGCCTCGGGCATTACCAAACCAAACATCAAAACCTGCATCCACCAAATTAAAACCAATGCCATCGTTGGGTCCAGTTAACATCCAAGCATCGGAACTACTATATAAGCCGTGTTGAAGTAATACTATGGGGCGATATTCGTTTTGATTTCCCAATTTATGGGAATAGGGAATACGGAACATGGTTATAATGTAACCATCTTCGGTAGTAATTTGATGAGTTTCAACTGGATATCCATGACCAGCAATGCGATCAGCCTAAATTTGGATTTGGAACTTAAGAAATTTTCTTCTTCCTTGATGAGTTTTCATTACCGTTGTAGCTTTTGGCCTTAAAGTAATCTGGGCTTCGGGGTCATGGAAATAATTTAAAAGTTCCAGAGCAGGATCCTTTTCAGCTGCCAAGGTTATTGCCACTAGGCACATTAAACAAATCCACGTCTTCATTTTACAAATTTTTCGTAAATACTGAACACACACGTTTGGGCCAAATTTTTTTCTGCGAATTTCTCAATTGGCTATATATTGATTATCACTCAAATTTGTTTACGACACTATCAATTTGTTGTCCAACTAATTTTGCTTATCTTGGACGGTCTTCGGTATATGTTTATGGTAAATTTAGCTAATCGCTATAGATTAGGTAATGTGGTTATTTCTGATAACATTTTCCCATGGTATTTCCAAAATAATTTGAGAGTCAATAAGACCAACTAATTCATTAATGGGAGGAAAATCTAATTGAGTTTTTTTCTTACTGAAAAGTATTGGGAAAGATCTATAGATAAATAAATCAATTTCATGTTGTTTTTTTGCCTATTGTAGGAATATCTCGCAAGATATCCCTTACCTCATCATTCATAAGAACAAGGTATGACATCCCTATCAAGCCTAATGCATTGGGTTCGTTATTACATTAGGGACATTAGGGATTCAAATTTCGAATGTTGACGTTAAAAAATTCATCGTTCTTCAATTTCGAATAATCGAATTTTAGTTATTTTTAAACCGACCCAATCGAATAATTGATTATTCATCAGCGCTACACTCAAAGAAATTGAAACCTGAAGCGAACTAAAGCCAATTGAAGTGTATTTTAGTTCATGGTAGTCATTTTGCTTTAGTTTAATTTTATCCAATGTGAAAAAGATTCTTTCACTTTCCTTTACAATTTAAATTTAAAATTTGAAAGTTTTATCACAAATGCGCCATCTTGAACTTCATACATACATTTGTACAATTTTGAATTCCATTTTTTTCGTTTTTCAAACATCTAGCATAAAAAGAGCATTCTTCTTTCAAATCAGTTTCTACTTTGAGACTTTTTTTGACTCGATTTGCAAAAACCAAAATATGATTATAAAAAAAAATCTATATAAAAAATGTTTTGAAAATTTCCATAGAAATAATATTTTTCGAAAATTTTCTATAGAAATAAAATTTTGATAAAATTTTCTATAGAAATAAAGTTTTGAGAAAATGTTCTAAAGAGATAACATTTTTAGGAAGTTTAGGAAGAAATTTGGGATAAATTGACAATAAAATAAAATTTTGACAAAATTTCTATAGAAATAAATTTTTGACAAAACATTCTATAGAAATATAATTTTGAGAACATTTTCTATAAAAATACAATTTTGACGAAATTTTCTATAGAAATAAAAATTTGACAAAATTTTCCATAGAAATAAAATTTTAAATAATTTTTTATAGAAATAAAGATTTGAGGAAAATTTATATAAACATAAAATTTTGACAAAATTTTCTATAGAAATAAAATTTTGACAAAACGTACTATAGAAATAAAATTTTAAAGAAAACTTTCTATAGAAATACAATTTTGACGAAATTTTTTATAGAAATAAAATTTTGACAAAATCTTCTGTAGAAAGAAAAAATTTTTTTTTAAATAAAATTTTGACAAAATTTGCTAAAGAGATAAAATTTTGACAAAATTTCTACAGAAATAAAATTTTGACAAAATTTTCTATAGAAATAAAATTTTGAGAAAATTTTCTAAAGATATAAAATTTTTAGGAAGTTAAGGAAGAAATTTGGGATAAATTTTGACAATAAAATAAAATTTTGACGAAATTTTCTATAGAAATAAAATTTTGACAAAATTTTCCATAGAAATAAAATTTTGAGAAAATTTTCTATAGAAATAAAATTTTTAGGAAGTTTAGGAAGAAATTTGGGTTAAGTTTTGACAATAAAATAAAATTTTGACAAAATTTCTATAGAAATAAATTTTTGACAAAACGTTCTATAGAAATATAATTTTGAGAAAATTTTCTATAAAAATACAATTTTGACGAAATTTTCTATAGAAATAAAAATTTGACAAAATTTTCCATAGAAATAAAATTTTGAGAAAATTTTCTATAAAAATAAAATTTTAAATAATTTTCTATAGAAATAAAGATTTGAGGAAAATTTATATAAACATAAAATTTTGACAAAATTTTCTATAGAAATAAAATTTTTACAAAACGTACTATAGAAATAAAATTTTAAAGAAAACTTTCTATAAAAATACAATTTTGACGAAATTTTTTATAGAAATAAAATTTTGACAAAATTTTCTGTAGAAAGAAAAAATTTTTTTTTTAAATAAAATTTTGACAAAATTTCTATAGAAATAAAATTTTGACAAAATTTTCTATAGAAATAAAATTTTGCCAAAATTTTCTATAGAAATAAAATTTTTAGGAAGTTTAGGAAGAAATTTGGGATAAATTTTGACAAGAAAATACAATTTTGACAAAATTTCTATAGAAATAAAATTTTGACAAAACGTTCTGTAGAAATAAAACTTTAAGAAAATTTTCTATAAAAATACAATTTTGACACAATTTTCTACAGAAATAAAATTTTGACAAAATTTTCCATAGAAATAAAATTTTGAGAAAATTTTCTATACAAATAAAATTTTAAAAAAATTTTCTATAGAAATAAAGATTTGAGTAAAATTTATATAAACATAAAATTTTGACAAAATTTTCTATAGAAATAAAATTTTGACAAAACGTACTATAGAAATAAAATTTTGAGAAAATTTTCTGTAAAAATACAATTTTGACGAATTTTTTTATAGAAATAAAATTTTGACAAAATTTTCAGTAGAACGAAATTTTTTTTAGAAATAAAATTTTGATAAAATTTTCTAAAGAGATAAAATTTTGACAAAATTTCTATAGAAATAACATTTTGACAAAATTTTCTATAGAAATAACATTTTGAGGAAATTTTATATGAAAATAAAATTTTGACAAAATTTTCCATAGAAATAAAATTTTGAGAAAATTTTCTATAAAAATAAAATTTTAAAAAATAAAATAGAAATAAAGATTTGAGGAAAATTTATATAAAAATAAAATTTTTACAAAATTTTCTATAGAAATAAAATGTTGACAAAAATAAATTTTTGAAAAAAAATTTTATAGAAATAAAATTCGCCTTGTTATTGTTGTTTTTTTTTTCTTTAATCATTGTTGATGTTTTTGATTTCAGCTTAAAACCATACATTGACTAAACTACAAGTGTAGCTTAACCAACAGAGGAAAATAATGTTTGTCAAATTTATTTGGGCAAAGCTCCACAGACTGCAAGATATGGTCGGATGGACGCACGTTTTGGAATTACCACATTACTCATCAGCATCCTCTACTTGCAGCAAAACTATCAATCAATTATCAGAATAAATTCAGGCAGTTCACTAAACCCAAAAGTGAACCACGCTTGAAGCTTCCGAAAAAAGATTTACACGATAGCCGGCTTATGCCGAAATAAATTCGTACAAACATATCTCTTTTCCTTTGCCACCGTCGAATCATCGATTTGAGTGCAGTTGGCTGGGTTTATTTTGAGCGTGATTCCTCTTTTTTTATACCCACCACCATAGAATGGTGACGGGGTGTAATAAGTTTGTCATTCCGTTTGTAACACATCGAAATATCGATTTCCGACTATATAAAGTATATATATTCTTGATCAGGAAGAAATTCTAAGACGATATAACGATGTCCGTCTGTCCGTCTGTCTGTCTGTTGTAATCACGCTACAGTCTTCAATAATGAATCAATCGTGCTGAAATTTTGCACAAACTCGTCTTTTGTCTGCAGGCAGGTCAAGTTCGAAGATGGGCTATATCGGTCCAGGTTTTGATATAGTCCCCATATAAACCGACCTCCCGATTTGGGGTCTTGGGCTTATAGAAACCGTAGTTTTTATCCAATTTGCCTAAAATTTGAAATCTAGAGGTATTTTATGACCATAAAGAGGTGTGCCAAAAATTGTGAGTATCGGTCCATGTTTTGGTATAGCCCCCATATAGACCGATCTCCCGATTTTACTTCTTGGGCTTATAGAAACAGCAGTTTTTATTCAATTTACCTGAAATTGGAAATCTAGAGGTATTGTAGGACCACAAGTACGTGTGCCAAAAATTGTGAGTATCATTCCATGTTTTGGTATGGTCCCCATATAAAACGACCTCCCGATTTGGGGTATTGGGCTTATAGAAACCGTAGTTTTTATCCAATTTGTCTGAAATATGAAATCTAGAGGTATTTTAGGACTATAAAGAGGTGTGCCGAAAATGGTGAGTATCGGTCCACATTTTGGTATAGCCCCCATATAGACCGATTTCCCGATTTTACTTCTTGGAAATCTAGAGGTATTTTCGAGTCACAAAGAGGTGTGCCGAAAACGGTGAGTATCGGTCCTTATTTTAGTATAGCCCCCATAAGAACAATCTCCCGATTTAACTCCTTGGGTTTCTAGAAACCGTAGTTTTTATCTGATTTGCCTGAAATTGTTAATATTCTGGTATTTTGGGCTCACAAAAACGTGTATCGGATTAAGTTTTTATCGGTCTCTCACTTCCACGAGATTTTTTAGTTCTTAGCACCTTTTTCTGTAATACAAACATTGTAGAAGAAATTATTCAATTGTATGATTTTTTTATTTTAATTTTACCTTTTGCCGGACGGGGATTCAAACAGCGGACCACACAGTTTGTAAGGATCAAAGAAGTAGCTGATCAATTGACCAAGGAAAAATAAAATGTTAATTTTGTAATAACAAGCAACAACCACCAACTTAATTCAATATCGCTCCCTGTGAAATAGCGCTCCAAGCTACTAAACACATATATGTTTATAGGCTATTTCTAAATTAATATATGTTTGCATCCAAGCATATTATATTTACAAACATTTTATGTCCCAAACATAATATGTTCTAACATATTAACATATATGTCCCAAACATGTTATGCTAGTTTATGAACATTATATGCTTGCACTCAAAAATATTGTGTTTAAAAATTTGTGTTCCAAACATATAATGTTTATAGCCAAACATATGAAAAACAGTCTTTTTCATCCGTGTGAGAAATGTTACCAGCATTACTGAGGTGGGATAATCCACCGCTGAAAAACTTTTTGGTGTTCGGTAGAAGCAGGAATCGAACCCACGAGGCGGGCATGCTAACCATTACACCACGGCAGCTCCCTTCTATAGAAATAAAATTTGAAAAAATTTTCTATAGAAACATAACATAACATTTTGATAACAAAATAACATTTTGACAAAATTTTCTATATTAATAAAATTATGACAAAATGTTCTATAGAAATAAAATTTTGAGAAAAATTTCCATAGAAATACAATTTTGAGAAAATTTTCTATAGGAATAAAATTGTGCCAAAATTTTCTATATATATAAAACTTTTAGTAAAGAGCGCAGCCTGCTTATATTTCTATAAGACACCTTAATTTTTTAAAAGTTATTTTGGGAACAATTCCATTTCTTCTCCTTTGTATACACCCTAATACACATTTAAATTGAAGCTCAGAACCCCCATAAACTGTCGTAGCTTTTGATAGAATTTTGATGATAACCAGACTAACAAGGCAACGACAAAAGAAACACGATTGGCCAAGTGCATGGTAAAGCGGTAAATAGAAACAAGCAAAAACTTTTATAATAAAATAATTAATATTAATGCAGAAAGATAGATAGAAAGGTTAAACGAAAAATTTCAAATCACTAAAGAAGATATAAAAGCCCAAGCATTATTAATTAGTCTCTTAAATAAATTGATCAATAAAGGGGCGTTAAATTCTAACGGCAACAATAAGCAATAATAATAATTGCAGTAATAATTAATAAAGTATTACAATAACGATTATTCGTATAATTGATTATAATTAACTACAAATTGCCAAACTTTTTCGGAAAAAGTTTTGTGTTTGGAAATATTTGACTGAGGAAGTGAATAGAGAAAATTTGTGAAAAGAAAAATGTTAATACATCTAATTATTATTTATAATTTGTTAATTACATCTCAAGCGGAAGAGATGAAGGATACAAATATTTGGGAGTATTTGCAAAGAGCGGGAGAGATAGCAAATACAAATATTCGACAGTATTTACAGAAAGCAGAAGAGATAAGGGATACAACGATTTCGGAGTATTTACAGAAAGCCGAAGAGATAAGGAATACAACTATTTCGGAGTATTTGCAAAAAGCGGATGAAATAACGCATATAAATATTTGGGAATATTTGCAAATACCAGGAGCTCACTTACATTTGAATCGAAAGACCACGGTAAGAATATGACAATGGAAAAGTTTGCCTTTGAATATCAATTATAATTTTTTCGGTGCATATTGAAGAATTCCTTAAGGATTAAGTACAACTGCTTATTTTCTGCAATAGCTTTACAAACAGTAGGAGGCATACCCAGTTCCTCTGGAATGCATAAGGCAGTTTCTTATCTGGCGAACTAAACCGCTTTGTAATTTTCTGGTAGGTTACACAGAAACCAAAATTTTGTCTTCAATCACGAATATAATTGATCGAATTAATTTTTAATTGATATGTCTTTCATCACAAAAATGGTAGATAGCATCAATCACCAAAGGCAATTAAAAAATTAATTGTTCCAATTATTTTTTTAATTAAAAAAATTGCTGAACCAATTGAATTTTTAATTGAATATTTTTTTTAATTCAATTAAAGTTTTTATTGGAAACGAATTTGGTGCCATTTTTTTGCGTGGGTTGGTAGGTCATGTCGACTGTTATACATTACTTGGATTTTTGTGCACACTAATTCATTGTTCTCTTCTTTTATTTTAGGAGCGATTTCTATTATTAATTCATCCCAAAATTGGACCAAGTCTCAAATCCTCTCTCCCTCATCTTATAATCAATCCAATCAATCCCAATATCTTATAATCAAGGAGGAAGTAAAATAGGTAGAGGGGTTGGTATGGGAACGGTAATTCCGAAAGTGTCAGCCTGGAAGTGTAGGACTGAAGATCTTAGTATTGAAGCTGTAGGTCTGAAAGTCCCAATAAAGACCGATGCTCTCAGTATGGAAACTATACATTCTAAGGTCTACTTGTGGGAACGGCAAGGTCCTATGAATAAAGGTGTCAGTATGTGAACTGTTGATTTGAAACCTCAGAATAAAACAGTAGACACGAAGGTCTTAGTATGAAAACTGTAGGTCTAAAAGTCAAAATATGGGTCAAAATATGAACAATTTTGACAAAATTTTCTATAGAAATAAAATTTTGACAAAATTTTCTGTAGAAAGAAAAATTTGATAAAATTTTCTTTAGAAATAAAATTTTGAGAAAATTTCTATAGAAATAAAATTTTCTATAGAAATAAACTTTTTGAGGAAATTTTATATAAAAATAAAATTTTGTGAAAATTTTCTATAAAAATAAAATTTTGTGAAAATTTTCTATAAAAATTAAATATTGAAAAAAATTTCTATAGAAATAAAGATTTGAGGAAAATTTATATAAAAATAAAATTTTGACAAAAAATTTCCTATTGAAATAAAATTTTGAGAAAATTTTCTAAAAATTTAAATTTTTGAAAAAATTTTCTATAGAAATAAAATTTTGTGAAAATTTTCAATAGAAATAAAATTTTGACGAAATTTTCAATAGAACTAAAATTTTGACAAAATTTGAAAAAAAATAGAAATAAAATTTTGAGGAAATTTTATACAAAAATAAAATTTTGACAAAATTTTCTATAGAAATAAAATTTTAAGAAAATTTTCTATAAAAATAAAATATTGAAAAAATTTTCTATAGAAATAACATTTTGAAGAAATTTTATATAAAAATAAAATTTTGACAAAATTTTCTATAAAAATAAAATTGTTTATAAAAGTAAAATTTTGAAAAAATCTTCTATAGAAATAAAATTTTGACGAAATTTTCTATAGAAATAAAATTTTGACGAAATTTTCTATAGAACTAAAATTTTGACAAAATTTGAAAAAATTAGAGATAAAATGTTGGGATAATTTTTTATAGAAATAAAATTTTGACAACATTTTCTATAAAAACAAAATTTTGACTGAAGATCATAGTATTGAAGCTGTAGGTCTGAAAGTCCCAATAAGGACCGATGCTCTCAGTATGGAAACTATACATTCTAAGGTCTACTTGTGGGAACGACAAGGTCCTATGAATATAGGTTTGAGTAGGTGAACTGTTGATTTGAAAGCTCAGAAGGAAACTGTAGACACGAAGGTCTTAGTATGAAAATAGGTAGGATAGGTGACAGCCCTATGTATCAGGCTCACTTAGATTACCACAGTGGTGAATTCTCTCTTATCACTGAGTGTTGCCCGATTCCATGTTAAGCTCAATGACAAGGGACCTCCTTTTTATAGCCGAGTCCGAACGCCGTTCCACATTGTAGTTAAACCACTTTGAAACACTCACCAGCATTACTGAGCTGAAAAATTTTTTGGTGTTCGGTCGAAGCAGGTATCGAACCCACGACCTTGTCTATGCAAGGCGGGCTTGCTAACCATTGCACCCATGAGAACGATAGGCACATTCGCTGTAGACGCAAAGGTGCCAGAATGAAAACTGTAGGTCGAAAGGGAACTGTAGACCTAAGTTCTCAGTATGGGAACTATAGACCCTAGTGGTAGTATGTGAACTATAGGCCTGAAACTCTCAGTGTAGGAACTACAAAGTTCCACTTGTGGGAACTGCAAGATAGATTTGTAGATTTGAAAGGAACGGTAGGCACATTTGAAAGTTTCAATAGCATGCTGTAGACGTGAAGGTCTCAATATGGTCTCGGGTCTCAGTAGGGGAACGGCAGATTGAAAAGTCTCAGTAGGAAACTGTAGACGCGAGAGTCTCAGTATGAAAACTGTAGGTCCAAAAGTCAAAATATGGAGGATGTAGGGTGAAAATCTCAGTACACACGAAAATACTTTTTGTGATTCAATCACGAAATTAATTGATCCAATTAATTTTTAATTGAAATGTCTTCAATCACAGAAATGATAGAATCAATAAAAAAAATAATTGAAGGTCAATTAAAAAGTTACTTGATCCAATTAAAAAATTAATTGATACTATTATTTTTGTGATTGATTTTTGTTTCAATTAAAAAAATTGTTGAATCAATTAAATTTTTAATTGAATATTTTTTAAAACTCAATTAAAATTTTAATTGGAAAAATTTTCGCGAAATTTTTTTTTGTGTATGAGAACGGTAGGCACATTCGAAAGTACCAGTAGAAAGCCTTAGATGCGAAGGTCTCAGTATGAAAACTGTAGTCAAAATATGGGAGCTGTAGGCTGAAGATCTCAGTATGGGAACTGTAGACCCTAAGGTCTCAGTATGGGAATTGAAAGTGCGAAGGTTTCATTATGGGAACTGTAGGTACGAAACTCTCAATGTAGGAACTACAAAGGTCCACTTTTGGGAACTGCATGGCATAAGCTCCTAGGATTAAAGGTCTCAGTAGGGAAACTGTAGATTGGAAAGTCTCAATAAGAAACTGTAGACGCGAGAGTCTCAGTATGAAAACTGTAGGTCAAAATGTTGGAGAAGAAGGCTCAGATCTCAGTATGGGAAGTGTACTGAGATCTGAGATCTGGGAACTGCAAGGCCTAAGCTTCTAGGAATAAAGGTCTCAATAGGGAAACTGTGGAAGTAAACTTGAGGGAACTGCAAGGCCTAAGCTTCTAGGAATAAAGGTCTCAGTAGGGGGACTGCAGATTGGAAAGCCTCAGTAAGCCGGTGGAATTTATGAGCGTTTCAAAACATTTCTTAGTGATCTTTCCGTAATGTGAAACGCAGCTGGGACGGCACTCAGGGGTAATAGATAATAAGTTCAGCAGTGTAGTATCACAATAGACTGGATGGTCTAAGTGTACCTGAAATAACGGCCTGTCACTAGACCTAATTTAGCCTGTTGTCCGCCCCCCATATTAGTCATTTCATTGAGTCTCTTACTAGTAATGCTACATTCTGGGCATTATTCTCAACCAGTTCATGTATATTCAATTATTTATTGTACCCCACGATAGGAGGTACAATAAATAATATCAGTTTCATTCTTTTTGAAACTGATAGCAATATTGGTATGAGATCCCAAAAAAAGTATTCTTAGTCATGGTTAAATTCTAAATCGATCTAGAAATGTCCGCCCGTCCAAGTGATAAAAAAGCGGTAACTTTCGAACGAAATAAAATATCGCCGGGTATTCCAAATGGAGAATATCGGAACACATATAGGTGCAGGACTCATATAGACCGATCGCAGTTCTTGAGCGTTCAATACATAAAATTGAACTTATATGGTCCAATACTGCAACTTCGAGCACTTTTCCTTCTCTTAATATAGTGTGACGGCTGAAGATATGCAAAGAAAATTGTATGTAGTAAGTAAACAGGGTTCTCCCTTGAACTGTTATCTTCAGGGATTAAATTTGGTGAATGGAATTAAATAAAGAGAATATTTTAAAATTTTTATTTTATTGTAAAATATTTGATGATATTTTTTTATGTTTCATTAAAATGTGCATTTATTTTCTCATTTCAGTTTGATCGTATCAATGAATTAGGATATCCCTGTGAAGAACATGAAGTGAAAACCGAAGATGGTTATATCATCACCATCTACCGTATACCCCACTCCCCAAAGGATATCAACCCCTTGGGGAAAATACGTCCTAAAGTACTTTTACAGCATGCATTATTTGGAACATCTGATACATGGATATTAAGTGGATCTGAGAATAGTTTACCATTTTTATTAGCTGATCGTGGCTATGATGTTTGGCTGGGCAATTCAAGAGGAAATCTCTATGGAAGAAAACATGAAAATCTGGACATACATCAAAAGCAATTTTGGAGTTTTAGTTGGCATGAAATTGGCTATTATGATATGGCTTCGATCATTGACTATATGCTGAGAAATGAAGCAAATCCACAATATCAATCCATACATCTTATTGGTCATTCACAATCAACATCAGCTGCATTGGTCCTCTTGTCCTTGAGGCAGGAATATCAAGAACGTATGAGAACCATACATCTAATGGCTCCTGTGGTTTATTTGGATAATACCAATGATACTTTGATTAAGGTGTTAAGCCCCATCTTGGGTTATCATAATTTGTTCTCAATGCAATTTAATCGTCAGGAATTTATACCATTCAATGAATTATATTCAGTGTTGGCCTATTCCGTGTGTAATCAGAATTCAATGTGGAAATTATTCTGTTCACCAATGGTATATTTGGTTGAAGGATCCATAAGAAATAAAAATAAGGTAAGGTTGAAGTAAAAATTTATTTTTTTTCGATTTTTTTTCAGGTTAGGTTAGGTTATGTGGCAGCCCGATGTATCAGGCTCATTTAGACTATTCAGTCCATTGTGATACCACAGTGGTGAACTTCTCTCTTATCACTGAGTGCTGCCCGATTCCATGTTAAGCTCAATGACAAGGGACCTCCTTTTCATAGCCGAGTCCGAACGGCGTTCCACATTCCAGTGAAACCACTTAGAGAAGCTTTGAAACCCTCAGAAATGTCACCAGCATTACTGAGGTGGGATAATCCACCGCTGAAAAACTTTTTGGTGTTCGCACGTAGCAGGAATCGAACCCACGACCTTGTGTATGCAAGACGGGCATGCTAACCATTGCACCACGGTGGTTAGGTTATATTAGAAGTTCGTTATTTCGGGCTCACCTATATTCTTACTATGGACTAAATAGTTTTAGTGAGCCCGAGGAAACGTACTGCCACTGTAATTCAATCCAAGATTTAACTAATTAAGAGATCAATAGGGATACGGTAAGGTCGATGGAAAGCTGTAGATCCAAAGGTTGCATGGTGGACCTGAAGGTTTCAGTATGGGAGCTGTAGGCCCGAAGCTCTCAGTATGGGAACTGTAGCTACGAAAGTCTGCAGGCCATAGTATGGAAACTGTAGTAATAAATATCTCTGTAGGGGAAGGTCTTAGGTAATTCTACAGTTGTCAGTATGAAAGTGTAGGGCTGAAAATCTTAGTATTGGAGCTATAGGCCTGAAAGTCTCATTAGGGACTTAGGTCCGATGCTCGCAGTATAGGAACTGTAGATTCGAAGGTCTACTTGTGGGAAATGCAAGATCATAGGAATATAGGGGTTAGTAGGAGAACTGTAGGGAACAGTAGGCCTTTTCGAAAGTCTCCGCAGGAAACTGTAGAAGATCCCAGTACGAAAACTCTTGGCCAAAATATGGGATATGCTGATGATCTCTGTGTGGAACTGTAGGCCCTCAGTTCTAAGTATGGAAACTGTAAGCCCGAAGGTCTCCTTATGGGTACATTAGGTCCGAAGGTCTCATTATGGGAACAGTTGGCCCGAAGATCTCAGTAAGGAACTGCAGAATGGAAAATCTCAGTATGAAAACTGTAGATTTAAAGGTCAATTGGAATATGATGGCTATAGATCTCAGTATGGAAACTGTAACTATAAATGTCTATTTTTGGGAACTGAAAGGTTGAAGCTTCTAGGAATAAATGTCTCAGAAGGGGAACTATCGAATCGAAAGTCTCAGGGAAAGGTACAGTCGACGGTTTCAGTATGGAAAATGTAGAGCATAAGTTCTCTGTATGGGATTTGTAAGTCCGAAAGTCTCATTACGCTAAAAAGGTATGGGAGCGGTAGACCCGAAACTCTCCAAATTAAATCCTAGGAATATAGGTCTCAGTAGGGGAACTGCAGATTGGAAAGTTTCAATAGGAAACTGTAAACGCAAGGGTCTCAGTATGAAAACCATAGATCCAAAGGTCAATATGAAAGAGATGAAGGCTGAAGATATCAGTATGTGAACTAGAGCTACAAAGGTCTACTTTCGGGAATTGCAAAGCCTAAGCTCCTAGGAATAAATGTCTCAGAAGGGGAACTATCGAATCGAAAGTCTCAGGGAAAGGTACAGTCGACGGTTTCAGTATGGAAAATGTAGAGTATAAGTTCTCTGTATGGGATTTGTAAGTCCGAAAGTCTCATTACGCTATAAAGTTGTTTAGAGCTGTAGACCCGAAGCTCTCCAAATTAAATCCTAGGAATATAGGTCTTAGTAAGGGAACTGCAGATTGGAAAGTCTCAGTAGGAAACAGTAGACGCAAAGGTCTCAGTATGAAAACCGTCGATCCAAAGGTCAATATGAAAGAGATGAAGGCTGAAGATCTCAGTATGTGAACTAGAGCTACAAAGGTCTACTTTCGGGAATTGCAAAGCCTAAGCTCATAGGAATAAACGCCTCAGTAAGGGAACTATCGATTCGAAAGTTTCAGGGAAAAGTATAGTCGACGGTTTCAGTATGGGATCTGTAGAGCCAAAGTTCTCTGTATGGGATTTGTAAGCCCGAAAGTATCCCACCTCAGTAATGCTGGTGACATTTCTGAGGGTTTCAAAGCTTCTCTAAGTGGTTTCACTGCAATGTGGAACGCCGTTCGGACTCGGCTATAAAAAGGAAGTCCCTTGTCATTGAGCTTAACATGGAATCGGGCAGCACTCAGTGATAAGAGGGAAGTTCACCAATGTGGTATCACAATGGACTGAATATTCTAAGTGAGCCTGATACATCGGGCTGCCACCTAACCTAACCTAACCTAATAGGTCTCAGTATGGGAACTGTAGCTACAAAGGTCTACTTGTGGAAACTGCAAAGCTTAAGCTTCTAGGAACAAAATTCTCAGTAGGGAAACTGTAGATTCGAAAGTCTCAGCAGGAAACTGTAGGTGCGAAGCTCTCACGAACGTGTCAGTATGGAAGTGTAGCACTCAAAATCTTTGTACTGAAGCTGTAGACCTTAATGTGTCACTATGGAAATTAAAGGTTCGAGCTACTATTTGTATAAAATATTTTGTTGTTTTAGTTTCTGCTGTAGTACTAAAAGTCTCAGTATGGGAACTGGATGCCCCAAAGTAGCAGTACGGCAACTGTAGGGTCTTAGATCCGGAGTTTAAGTGGAAAAACTGTAAGCTCGAAGGGCTTAGCTAAGAAACCGTATGGCCGATGGTTTCAGTATGGGAACTGTAGACTCGAAATTCTCTGTATGGCAACTGGGCGCCCAAATATAGCAGTATGTAGGGTCTTAGACCCGGACTCTCAGTGGAGAAACGGTAAGCTCGAAGGTCACAGTTAGGGAACGGTATGGCCAGTATGGGAACTGTACACCCGAAGTTCTTTCTATGGGAACCGTAGGTCAGAATATCTCATTATGGGAACTGTAGGCCCGAAATATATGTCCCATGCTATCAGTATGAAATTCGAATGTCTACTTGTGGGAACTTCGAGGCCTGTAGATTCGAAAGTCCCTGTAGGAAACTGTCTCTATGAATACTATAGTTTTAAAAGTCAAAATATGAGAAATGTAGGCTGAAGATCGTATGAGAGCTGTAGGCTCGAAGATCTCGCTAGTGGAACTGTAAGGGAGAAGGTCCATTGTCATACCACAAGTGGTGAACTCCTATAAATTATGAGTGCTGCACGATTCTATGTTAAGCTGAAAGACAAGGGACCTTCTATTTATTGCCGAGTTCGAACTCCTTCTAAACCATAGGCCATAGCCAATGATATCATACCCTCCTGCTCTAATAATTTTTTTATTTATTTATTTTTTTTTTTGGTTTTTAATTTCCAGACCGCTTTAGAAATGTCTTTGGAAACTCATCCCGGTGGTGTGTCCACCGGTCAACTGTTACACTTTATGCAATTGAAATATTCTTCAAAATTTCGTCAATTTGATTTTGGCCACAAAGAAAATCTAATTCGTTATAATCAAAGTGAACCACCAGAATATCCACTGCAGCAGATTGAAAATCTCCTACACATATGGTATGGCGATGGAGATCAAACTGTGAATCCTATTGATGTTCTGAGATTTGCTAAAATGATGACTGATGTCCGTGTGCACAGAGTACCTGATGTTAATTGGTCACATGGTGATTTTGTATTCTCTGAAGATGTTCGAGTGTATATTAATGATCCACTTATAGATATTTTAGATGATTATGAGGGATTGAAATAAAATGTTTGAATGTTTATGGAAAACTGAAAGAAGAACCATATAAATTATGGGGAGAGGGAGGTTAATACTGATGTCTCACTGATTAATTTTTTGTACTGTAAAATTGTCTATAAATTTTGACCCGAATCCCGTTAAGATTGTGGAACCTATTAATGCTTTAAAAAAATATTTGAGTTTATCTACCCAATACTTTGTGAACTTTTCCATTTCAAATCATAGTGCTTTTCGGTCACATGTGGCGCCTGAAAGTATGCCTGTATTTAAATGAAATTTTTCTTCAATAGGTAAATTGGATTACTCCAATGCACTGTTAACTACAAGACAGGAATGGACTATGCAGTACTATAGTACTTTTTCAATACTTTTTTCACCCTAGTCTGTACCGTAGTACCCCCGCGAATGATTTACCACCTTTTGTGTAGACATTTTTGAATCGATAGATTTTTGGTACAATAGTTTTGACATAATATTTTAATATTTTGAGAAATTCTTTAACAAATCTATTTGCTAATAGTCCTTTACAAATTTGGCAAAACTGACAAGTTCATGCTGGAAGAAAATCTTAATTTTGTAAAAGCCATAGTCAAAAACACGATTTTCTTGAATTTCAAGATTTTTTTAATCGAAAAAAGCATGTGCTTCTATATTACCCTTCCACACGAACTTTTTATAGATTTGGAATTATCGTTCGCGTACTAAAATAATGAGAAACTTGAGACAAAAATGCTCTACCAACATGTGGAGAAAATCTTACCAAAAAATATTATTTTGCAAACATTTATTTCTTCCGAAAGTTTTGTCAACATTTTATTTCTACTGAAAAATTTTTTGGAATATTTTGTCAACATTTTATATCTATAGAAAAATTTGTCAAAATTTTATTTCTATAGAAAATTTTGTCAAAATTTTATTTTTGTAGAATATTTTGTCAAATTTTGATTTCTTAGAAAATGTTGTCATAATTGTAGTTCTATACAAAATTTTGTCAAAATTTTATTTCTATAGAAAATTTTGTCAAAATTTTATTTTTGTAGAATATTTTGTCAAATTTTGATTTCTTAGAAAATGTTGTCATAATTTTAGTTCTATAGAAAATTTTGTCAAAATTTTATTTCTATAGAAAATTTTGTTAAAATATTATTTCTATAGAAAATTTTGTCAAAATTTTATTTCTATAGACAATTTTGACAAAATTTTATTTTTGTAGAATATTTTGTCAAATTTTGATTTCTATAGAATATTTTGTCGAAACTTTATTTATATAGAAAATTTTATCAAAATTTTATTTCTATAGAAAATTTTGTCAAAATTTTATTTCTGTAGAAAATTTTGTTAAAATATTATTTCGATAGAAAGTTTTATCCAAATTTTATTTTGATAGAAAATTTTGTCAAAATTTTATATCTATAGAAAATTTTGTCAAAATTTTATTTCTGTAGAAAATTTTGTCATAATTTTAGTTCTATAGAAAATTTTGTCAAAATTTTATTTCTATAGAAAATTTTGTCAAAATTTTATTATGTAGAATATTTTGTCAAATTTTGATTTCTATAGAAAATTTTGTCATAATTTTAGTTCAAGAGAAAATTTTGTCAAAATTTTATTTCGGATGAACATTTTGTCAACATTTTATTTTGTCAAAATTTTATTTCTATAGAAAATTTTGTCATAATTTTAGTTCTATAGAAAAGTTAGTCAAAATTTTATTTTTATAGAAAATTTAGTCAAAATTATATTTCTATAGAAAATTTTGTCAAAATTTTATTTCTGTAGAAAATGTTGTCAAAGCTTTATTTTTATAGAAAGTTTTGTCACCGGGAGCCACCGTGGTGCAATGGTTAGCATGCCCGCCTTGCATACACAAGGTCGTGGGTTCGATTCCTGCTTTGTCCGAACATCAAAAAGTTTTTCAGCGGTGGATTATCCCACCTCAGTAATGCTGGTGACATTTCTGAGGGTTTCAAAGCTTCTCTAAGTGGTTTCACTGGAATGTGGAACGCCGTTCGGACTCGGCTATAAAAAGGAGGTCCCTTGTCATTGAGCTTAACATGGAATCGGGCAGCACTCAGTGATAAGAGAGAAGTTCACCACTGTGGTATCACAATGGACTGAATAGTCTAAGTGAGCCTGATACATCGGGCTGCCACATAACCTAACCTAACCTAAAATTTTATTTCTATAGAAAATTTTGTCAAAATATTATTTCTGTAGAAAATTTTGTCAAAATTTAATTTCTATAGAAAGTTTTGTTAAAATTTTATTTCTATAGAAAATTTTGTCAAAATTTTATTTCTATAGAAAATTTTGTCAAAATTTTATTTCTGTAGAAAATTTTGTCAAAATGTAATTTCTGTAGTAAGTTTTGTCAAAATTTTATTTTAATAGAAAAATTTGTCAAATTTTTTTTTTAAGCTGAAATTTGATTTCAACAACAACAATGCTTAAAGAACAAAACCAATAATAACAAAACAAAACGAATGAAAAAAAAGAGGAAGCATGCTCAAAATAAACCCAGCCAACTGCACTCAAATCGATGATTTGGCAGTTGCATAGGAAAAGAGATATGCTATCATGCAAAACCTTTTTTCGGAAGGTTCAAGTGGGGTTCATTGTTGGGTTTAATGAACTGCCTGAATTTATTCTGATAATTGGTTGATAGTTTTGCTGCAAGTAGAGGATGCTGATGAGGAATGTGGTAATTCCGAAACGTGCGTCCACCCAACCATCTTGCAGTCTATAGGGCTTTGCTCAAATAAATTTGACAAACATTCTTTGCCTCTATAGGTTAAGCTACACTTGTAGTTTAGTCAATGCATGGTTTTAAGCTGAAATCAAAAAACAACAACAAAATTTTATTTTTGTAGAATATTTTGTCAAATTTTAATTTCTATAGAAAATTTTGTCATAATTTTAGTTCTATAGAATATTTTGTCAAAATTTTATTTCTATAGAAAATTTTGTCAAAATTTTATTTCTGTAGAAAATGTTGTCAAAATTTAATATCTACACACAAAAAAAAATTTTTCTTATTCAATCACCAAATTAATTGATCTAATTAATTTTTTAATTGAAATGTCTTCAATCACGAAAATGATAGTATCAATCACCGTTTTAATTGAAAATTAAAAAATATTTGATTAAAAAATTATTTGATTTAATTTGAAAATTTTAATTAATTTTTTGCTTGATTCAATTAAAAATTTAATTGATGTTGATTGAAAAACTCAATTAATTTTTTGAACTAAAATGGTAACTATTTTCAATTACTTTTTAATCTGACTTTGTGTTTTTAGTTTGATTTAAAAAAATATATTTAAAAATTTAAAAATCCATCACTTTTTTCTACTGACTTAGTCTTCCGAGTTTGATTAAAATGTTAATTGAATCAATTAATTTTTTAATTAAACATTTAAAAATGTTCAATCATTGACTTAATTAACTTAAGGTTTCTATCTTGATTAAAAAGTTAATTGTATCAATTAAATTATTAATTGAAAAAAATTTCAACTTCAATCAACTTTTTAATTGGAAATATTTTGGTGATATTTTTTTCTGTGTATAGTAAGTTTTGTCAAAATTTTTTTTCTGTACAAAATTTTGTCAACATTTTTGACAAACATACTTTTCCTTTGTTGGTTAAGCTACACTTATAGTTTAGTCAATGCCTGGCTTTAAGCTGAGATCAAAAACAACAATAAAAATTTTATTTCTATAGAAAATTTTGTCAAAATTTCATTTCTATAGAAGGTTTTGTCCAAATTTTATTTTTATAGAAGATATTGTCAAAATTTTATTTTTGTAGAATATTTCGTCAAATTTTGATTTCTATAGAAATTTTTGTCAAAATTTTATTTCTATAGAAATTTTTGTCAACATTTTATTTCTATAGAAAATTTTGTCAAATTTTATTTCTGTAGAAAATGTTGTCAAAATTTTATTTCTGTAGAAAATGTTGTCAAAATTTTATTTTTATAGAAAGTTTTGTCAAAATTTTATTTCTATAGAAAATTTTGTCAAAATTTTATTTCTATAGAAAATTTTGTCAAAATTTAATTTCTATAGAAAGTTTTGTCAACATTTTATTTTAATAGAATATTTTGTCAATATTTTATCTCTGTAAAAAATTTTGTCAAAATTTTATTTCGGTACAACATTTTGTTAAAATTTTATTTCGGTACAAAATTTTGTCAAAATTTTATGTCTATAGAAAATTTTGTCAAAATTTTATTTTGGTGGAAAATACTTCAAAATTTTATTTCTATAGAAAATTTTGTCAAAATTATATATTGCTATAGAAAATTTTGTCAACATTTTAGTTTTATTTATGTATGTTTGAAGTATTAGTTCACATTTTTAGTTATTTTGAATAGAATAAAAGCTAGCAAAGGATTGATGACCCTCTCTCTACATTCAATTGACACTTAAAGCCAAATCCATTTTATTTGATAGTCTATTAAAATCGGTTTAAATCTTGCCTTAATTCTAATTTAGTCTCCATATAATCCCAAAAATATAATGGAATAATGTGGTAGTATGAAATATTGCTGTTGTCTGACATATGAGGTGTAAACTTTGTCACCATAGGTATTTTTTATCTGTTTGCAAATGTCTCTCAATCATCCACACAAAACAAAAATACCAGACGAAGATTAAGCTGAGATAGTAGAAGAAGAAACCGAGAAAAATTTAATCAAACAAAATATCAACAAACTTAAGAAGAGGAAAATTCCCAGTTGAGGGATTGCCATAAAGTGATGGTAAATGGTGTGTCTGTATATATAATATATGGGTGTGTGTGTGTGAGTGTCTATGTATTTTGAGAGATAAAAATGCCATCTCATTATTTAATTAGACATCGAAATACAGCATGTTAGATAATGTCAAGTTAAATACCTATTTGAAGACCATGAAAAGTTTCTGCCCACCTTTGTGTCAGATAAATGATGGTTGCCAAATTTACCGGCGCCATGAAAAACAAACTTTTCTATGGCATTCGAATGAATGGCATTTCGTAAATGACTATGCCAATTATGTTGTGAAGGTAATAAAGCTATCAGAGTGTCCTGTCTTGTTGTGATACTGATGGAATGATAAGATGTCCTTTCTTTTGATTAGTTTTGGTCAAAAGCAATATTTGGCAAAATTTTTGCGTAGCAGATGTGGCTAAAATGATTCTTTTATATAAAGAAAATTAAACATGAATTAAACATGATTAAAGAAAACTTAATTAAGTTATCGGGTAGGATATTAAATTAATTTGAAATAAATTTAACTACAATAAAAATAAAATAAATTAAGTTAAATTCAATTTAATTTGGGTAAGCAATCTTTGTCATACAGTTTGTAATACATCGAAATATTTGTCTCATAACCCACAGAATTGATAAACACATCCGTTCCGGTTGAAATTTGATACGTGTGATAAGTATATGCACTCTAACAACAATGCAAAATTTGGTCCATATCGGTCCATAATAATATATAGCTTCTATATAAACCGATCCCAAGATTTAACCTCCGAAGCCTTTGGGAGGAATAAATTTCATTCGATCCCTATATTTGACCTGCGGAACCTCTTGGAGGAGTAAATATCCGATCCGATTGAAATGTGGCCCATAATTATATAAACTTCTCTATATCAACCCAACTTAAGTGGCTTATCTTAGATATAATTTTTTTGTAGAATTTCTAGTCTGTAAGGAATTTATTCCATAGACTGAAATAAATAAAGGTATTTAATATGTATTTTTGTACCCAACACCATAGAATATTAAGGGGGGTATAATAAGGCAAAAAAGTCTAAAACAATACTGGCGCTGTCGTCCTGAAATTTGACACGTCTGCACGCATGTCAAGCTCGATCTGCCGATTTGATTTCCTGGATTTCAGGACACCGCAAATTTTACTCCGATTTTGGTATAGCTCCCACATAGACAATCTCCCGATTTGAAGTCTTGGGTTTCTAGACACTGTTATCCGATTTGCCTGAAATTGGAAATCTAAAGGTATTTTAAGTCCATGAGTAGATCTCCCATATATGGTATAGACCCATCTCCAGATTTGACTTCTTGGTAATTGATACATCGCAATGTGTAACCGATTGTGTTAAAATTTGGAAGTTCTTGTAAAGGCACAACTTAAAAAGCACTTCCAAAAATGTCCTCCCAAAGATGTTCTCCATTTTAACTACAGAGGAAGTTCTTTTAAATATATATATTTATATATTTATTTCAATTTGTTATAACTTAATTAATTAATTAATTTTAACTTTTTTCAAATATCTTTAAAACAGAGTAAGAATTAATAAAATGGTACAAATTATTAAAATTTTGTCGAAATAAATGGTCACACGTGGCGCCTGGAAGTATGCTCACATTTCATTGAAACTTTTCGACAGTACAGGTAAATTGGAATACTCGTACTCTAATTAACTGTCAACTATAAGAAGTAATTGTTAAGTGTTTATTAAATAAATTTTGATCCAATTTTTTTGGACATCACAATTTACCTTGTAACATTTGCGTGATTATCAAAAAAATAAAAAATAAAATAAAAAACAAAACAGTTGCCACCTTTAAATGCATCTTAATTTGTGGTGGGTTTTAAAGGTCATTTTTGGTATACCCTTGAATAAAGGGTACGGAGTTTTCTTTTTTTACTAAAGCGGTAGTTCAATGAACTCTCATCATTGTCTCCATCATGGTAATTGTTTGTGAGAACAAATTTCTATCCCTGTTTCAAGGTTCATTGAAACTTGTCCACTATTTGTTTCGTTTAACAAAATAGGATTTTTCTATTTTGCGCTTTGGTTTAAGGTATTTTCACATTTTCTTATTAAAATGAAGGTAGAAGATTGATTGTTATAATCAACCAAAATTTAATTTTTTCTCTATAGATACAAAGAGAAACTTTTAGCAAATATTAAATTTTATTAAATGTAATACAAAACAGTATTTGAATTTAGTTTTATCTGGGATTAAAAAAATGTACTGGTAGGTCTGGAGACCTGAAGGAAAAGTAAATATAATTTAATATAGTTCACACTAATTTACTATAATTTTAACTCAATTGTAGTAAATTATATTTGATTTAATTAAGTTATATTAAAATAAATGGACAAAATTTATTTCAGGTTGCTATTATGTCTAAACCTGACAAACAGAGATGGAAACTACAATTTTTAAGAAATTACAAAAAAGTTTTTTTTTCAGCGAACTTTTTACTAAATTTCAACAAAAATTCCATCGGAAGATTATTGCCAAGAGCTCCTTTAGACTGAATTTTAAATAAAATAAAATTTTGTTTGTCAACACAACAATTTTAAATAAAGGGTGATTTGTTAAGAGCTTGATAACTTTTTTTTAAAAAAAAACGCATAAAATTTGCAAAATCTCATCGGTTCTTTATTTGAAACGTTAGATTGGTCCATGACATTTACTTTTTGAAGATAATTTCATTTAAATGTTGACCGCGGCTGCGTCTTAGGTGGTCCATTCGGAAAGTCCAATTTTGGGCAACTTTTCCGAGCATTTCGGCCGGAATAGCCCGAATTTCTTCGGAAATGTTGTCTTCCAAAGCTGGAATAGTTGCTGGCTTATTTCTGTAGACTTTAGACTTGACGTAGCCCCACAAAAAATAGTCTAAAGGCGTCAAATCGCATGATCTTGGTGGCCAACTTACCGGTCCATTTCTTGAGATGAATTGTTCTCCGAAGTTTTCCCTCAAAATGGCCATAGAATCGCGAGCTGTGTGGCATGTAGCGCCATCTTGTTGAAACCACATGTCAACCAAGTTCAGTTCTTCCATTTTTGGCAACAAAAAGTTTGTTAGCATCGAACGATAGCGATCGCCATTCACCGTAACGTTGCGTCCAACAGCATCTTTGAAAAAATACGGTCCAATGATTCCACCAGCGTACAAACCACACCAAACAGTGCATTTTTCGGGATGCATGGGCAGTTCTTGAACGGCTTCTGGTTGCTCTTCACTCCAAATGCGGCAATTTTGCTTATTTACGTAGCCATTCAACCAGAAATGAGCCTCATCGCTGAACAAAATTTGTCGATAAAAAAGCGGATTTTCTGCCACTGATTTTGGTAATAAAATTCAATGATTTGCAAGCGTTGCTCGTTAGTAAGTCTATTCATGATGAAATGTCAAAGCATACTGAGCATCTTTCTCTTTGACACCATGTCTGAAATCCCACGTGATCTGTCAAATACTAATGCATGAAAATCCTAACCTCAAAAGAATCACCCTTTATAACATATATTTTTTTTAGTTTTTATCCGCTTACAAAAACTACCGTAGTATTGCAATCACGGTTCTACAGTTGGTAGAATTCTACTTTTTGTAGATTGGTAGAAGCCTTCATAAATTTTCTGTAGATAAATAAAAATAATTTTTTGACAAAATTTTTATATAGAAATAAAATTTTGACAAAATTTTCATCAGAAATAAAATGTTGACACAATTTTCATCAGAAATAAAATTTTGACAAAATTTTCATCAGAAATTAAATTTTGACAAAATTTTCTATAGAAATAAAATTTTGACAAAATTTTCTATAGAAATAAAATTTTGACAAAATTTTCTATAGAAATAAAATTTTGAAAAATTTTCTATAGAAATAAAATTTTGAAAATTTTTCATCAGAAATAAAATTTTGAAAAAATTTTCTATAGAAATAAAATTTTGAAAAATTTTCATCAGAAATAAAATTTTGACAAAATTTTCATCAGAAATAAAATTTTGACAAAATTTTCATCAAAAATTAAATTTTTACAAAATTTTCTATATAAAATAACTTTTGACCAAATTTTCTATAGAAATAAAATTTTGGCAAAATTTTCCACCGAAATAATAGTATGACAAAATTTTCTATAACATTTTGACAACATTTTTTTAAAAATAAAGTTTTGACAAAATTTTCTATAGAAATAAAATTTTGACAAAATTTTCTATAGAAATAATATTTTGACAAAATTTTCTATAGAAATAAAATTTTGACTAAATTTTTTGTAGAAATAAAATTTTGACAAAATTTTCTATAGAAATAAAATTTTCATTGTTGTTGTTTTTTTTTTTTTTTGATTTCAGCTTAAAACCATACATTGACTAAACTACAAGTGTAGCTTAACCAACAGAGGAAAAGAATGCTTTTCAAATTTATTTGGGCAAAGCCCTATAGACTGCAAGATGGTTGGATGGACGCACGTTTCGGAATTACCACATTCCTCATTAGCATCCTCTACTTGCAGCAAAACTATCAACCAGTAGTTTAGTTTAGTCAATGTATGGTTTTAAGCTGAAATCAAAAAAACAACAACAATGATTAAAGAACAAAAACCAACAATAACAAAACAAAACGAATGAAAGAAAGAAGAGGAAGTACGCTCAAAATAAAACCCAGCCAACTTCACTCAAATCGATGATTTGACGGTGGCAAAGGAAAAGAGAGATGTTTGTAGGAATTTATTTCGGCATAAGCCGGAACCTTCCTTTTTTCGGAAGGTTCAAGTGTGGTTCATTGGTGGGTTTAATGAACTGCCTGAATTTATTCTGATAATTGGTTGATAGTTTTGCTGCAAGTAGAGGATGCTGATGAGGAATGTGGTAATTCCGAAACGTGCGTCCATCCAACCATCTTGCAGTCTATAGGGCTTTGCCCAAATAAATTTGACAAACATTCTTTTCCTCTGTTGGTTATGCTACACTTGTAGTGTAGTCAATGTATGGTTTTAAGCTGAAATCAAAAAAACAACAACAATAACAAAACAAAACGAATGAAAGAAATAAAATTTTGACAAAATAAAATGTTGACAAAATTTTCATCAGAAATAAAATTTTGACAAAATGTTCATCACAAATGAAATTTTGACAAAATTTTCTATAGAAATAACAAAATTTTCATCACAAATGAAATTTTAACAAAATTTTCAATAGAAATAAAATGTTGACAACATTTTCTATAGAAATAAAATGTTGACAAAATTTTCTATAGAAATAAAATTTTAAAAAAGTTTTCTATAGAAATAAAATTTTGACAAAATAAAATGTTGTCAAAATTTTCATCAGAAATAAAATTTTGACAAAATTTTCATCACAAATGAAATTTTGAAAAAAATTTCTATAGAAATAAAATTTTGACAAAATTTTCTATAGAAAAAAAATTTGACAAAATTTACTTTAGAAATAAAATTTTGACAACAGTTTCTACCGGAATAAAATTTTGACAAAATTTGCATCAGAAATAAAATTTTGACAAATTTTTCAATATAAATAAAATTTTGACAAAATTTTCTATAGAAATAAAATGTTGACAAAATTTTCTATAGAAATAAAATTTTGACAAAATTTTTATCAGTAATAAAATTTTGACAAAATTGTTATCAGTAATAAAATTTTGACAAAATGTTCTATAAAAATAAAACTTTGGCAAAATTTCAATAGAAATAAAATGTGGACAAAATTTTCTATAGAAATAAAATGTTGACAAAATTTTCTAGAGAAATAAAATTTTAAAAAGTTTTCTATAGAAATAAAATTTTGACAAAATTAATGATTGAAGAATAAACCAACAATAACAAACAAAACGAATGAAGATAGAGGAATAAAGTTGGGTAGTACCTGATGGAACTAGTTCATTGGAACTAATCAGTTCAAGGAACTACGGCAACTAGTTCCAGCTCTTTAGATTTTTTAGTTTCACAGTTATTTTTTCTCTTAGGCGTAGTACTATGCTCTAGTAAAAATTTTACGATCGGGCAATAATTACCAATAGGTTTACATACTATTGGTAATTATTGCCCGATATGTTTGTTCCGCCTGATGGAAAACCTTTTTCACTATACTCAGCTATATCTTTCCATTTTGTGCGTTGAACAGTCAGCCGATTCGTTATTACCAAACTCTGAGAAGAAAATGAGTGGCACTGACATGGGGAACGAGATTAAAAAAGGAACTAGCAAAAAGAACTAGTTCCTATTGTGGAACGGAACTAAAAGGTACGATCAATTAAAGGAACTATAATTCCCAACACTATAGAGGAAGCACGCTCAAAAACAAACCCAGCCAACTACATTCAAATCGATGATTTGAGTTTGGCAAAGGAAAAGAGATATGCTTGCAAATTTGATTAGGCAGTAGCCGACTATCAAACCTTTTCTCGGAAGGTTGAAGTGTAGTTCATTTTGAGTTGAGTGAATTACCCGAATTTATTCTGAAAATTGGTTGATAGTTTTGCTGCAAGTAGAGGATGCTGATGAGGAATGTGGAAATTCCGAAACAGCTGTACCTCCAACCATCTTGCAGTCTATAGGGCTTCGCCCAAATAAGCATACTTTTCCTCTGTTGATTAAGCTACACTTGTAGTTTAGTCAATGCATGGTTTTAAGCTGAAATTAAAAAAAAAAAACAATAATAAATAAACTTTTGACAAAATTTTTTATAGAAATAAAATAAAATTGTGACAAAATTTTCCAAACAAAAAAAAAAATTTTTAAACAAAACTTTCGGAAGAAATAAATTTTTGCAAAATAATATTTTTTTGGTAGTTTTTAGTAAGATTTTCTCCAAATGTTGTTAGATTATTTTTGTCTTAAGTTTCGACCGTGACAGTAATGGTTCGCCTTATTTTAGTACGCGATCGATAACTTGTTATCTAGAAAGAGTTCGTATGGAAGCGTAATATAGAAGCACATGCTTTCTTCGACTAAAACATTCTTGAAATTCAAGAAAATCGTCTTTATACCCTGCGCCACACTGTGGAACAGGGTATTATAAGTTAGTGCATATGTTTGTAACACCCAGAAGCAGACGAGATAGACACATGGTGTCTTTGGCAATAATGCTCAGGTTTGGTCCCTGAGTCGATATAACCATGTCCGTCTGTCCGTCCGTCTGTCTGTGAACACATTTTTGTGATCAAAGTCTAGGTCGCAGTTTAAGTCCAATCGCCTTCAAATTTGGCACATGTTCCTAATTTGGGTCAGAATAGATTTAGATATAGCTTCCATATATATCTTTCGCCCGATATGCACTAATATGGACCCAGCAGCCAGAGTTTTATACCGATTTGCTTGAAATTTTCTACAAACATAACACCTAGTCGTATAGTCAAGTGTGCAAAATTTGATTGAAATCGGTTCAGATTTAGATATAGCTCCCATATATATCTTTCGCCCGATATGGACTTATATGGCCCCAGAAGCCAGATTTTTGGCCGAATTTGGTTGAAATTTTTCACTAGGAGTACAATTAGTAGTATAGTCAAGTGTGCAAAATTTGATTTTAATCGGTTCAGATTTAGATATAGCTCCCATATATATCTTTCGCCCGATATGGACTAATATGGTCCTACAAGCCAGAGTTTTGACCCAATTTGGTTGAAATTTTGCACAGGGAGTGAATTTATCATTGTAGCTATGCGTGCCAAATTCGGTTGAAATCGATTCAGATTTAGATATAGCTCCCATATATATCTTTCGCCCGATATGCACTTATATGGACCCAGAAGCCAGAGTTTTATCCCGATTAGCTGGAAAGTTTGCACAAGGAGTACAATTGGTAGTATAGTCATGTGTGCCAAATTTGATTGAAATCGGTTCAGATTTAGGTATAGCTTCTATATATATTTTTCACCCGATATGGAGTTATATGGCCCCAAAAGCCAGAGTTTTAGCCCAATTTGGTTGAAATTTTGCAGTAGGAGTACAATTAGTAATATAGTCATGTGTGCTAAATTTGATTGAAATCGGTTCAGATTTAGATATAGCTCCCATATATATGTTTTTCTGATTTCGACAAAAAGGTCAAAATACCAAAATTTTCCTTGTTAAATCGCCACTGCTTAGTCGAAAAGTTGTAAAAATGACTCTAATTTTCCTAAACTTCTAATACATATATATCGAGCGATTAATCATAAATAAACTTTTGCGAAGTTTCCTTATAATTGCTTCAGATTTAAATGTTTCCCATATTTTTTTACTAACATTGTGTTCCACCCTAGTGCATTAGCCGACTTAAATGTTGAGTCTATAGATTTTGTAGAAGTCTATCAAATTCTGTCCAGATCGAGTGATATTTAAATGTATGTATTTGGGACATACCTTTATATATAGCCCACAACACATTTGACAGATGTGATGTGATATCGAAGATTTAGATCTACAAAGTGGTGCAGGGTATAATATAGTCGGCCCCGCCCGACTTTAGACTTTCCTTATTTGTTTTTAATATGGCTTTTACAAATTCGAGATTTTCTTCCCGCATGAACTTGTATGTTTTGCCAAATTTGTAAAGGACTATTAGCAAATAGGTTTGTTAAAGACTTTCTCAAAATATTAAAATATTTTATCAAAACTAATTGTACCATAAATCTATCGAATCAAAAGCGTCTACACAAAAAGGTACTAAATCATTCGCGGGGGTACTACGGTACTGACTAGGGTGAAAAAGTATTAAAAAAAGTACTATAGTACTGCATTTTCCATCGCTGCTGACAAATTCAGTCCAGTAACATTTTATTTTATTTTTTACAAACTTACAAAAGCATTTTGATGTTTTGCAAGGGTGATAATGTGAGTGCTTTATATTTAATTTAGTAATTTTCCATTCTAAAACTAAACATAAATTAATTAGCAAATTTTGTGCATATCATCTTGGAGGATTACCATTTTATAACTTTTTTTAGGCTGTTTTAAATTTTAGGCTCTTACAAACAATATCAGTAATACACATATTTTTTTATCTAATACCTTACTTTAGAATTATATCTACTTACATTTTGGCAAAAAAAAAACTAATCAGCTAATTTCTTTTATTTAATTCTCCATAAATTCCCAACCATATCGTTTTTATACCCTCCACCATAGGATGGGGGTATATTAACTTTGTCATTCCGTTTGTAACACATCGAAATATTGCTCTAAGACCCCATAAAGTATATATATTCTGGGTCGTGGTGAAATTCTGAGTCGATCTAAGCATGTCCGTCCGTCCGTCCGTCTGTCCGTCTGTCCGTCTGTCCGTCTGTCCGGCTGTCCGTCCGTCTGTGGAAATCACGCTAACTTCCGAACGAAACTAGCTATCGACTTGAAACTTGGCACAAGTAGTTGTTATTGATGTAGGTCGGATGGTATTGAAAATGGGCCATATCGGCCCACGTTTACGTATAGCCCCCATATAAACCGATCCCCAAATTTGGCTTGCGGAGCCTTCCGGAGCAGCAAAATTCATCCGATCCGGTTGAAATTTGGTACGTGGTCTAAGTATACGGTCTCTAACAACCATGCAAAAATTGGTCCATATCGGTCCATAACTATATATAGCCCCCATATAAACCGATCCCCAGATTTGACCTCCGGAGCCTCTTGGAGGGGCAAAATTCATCCGATCCGGTTGAAATTTTGTACCTGATGTTAGTATACGGTCTCTAACAACCATGCAAAAATTGGTCCATATCGGTCCATAAATATATATAGCTCCCATATAAACCGATCCCCAGATTTGACCTCCGGAGCCTCTTGGAGGAGCAAACTTCATCCTACCCGATTGAAATTTGGTACGAGGTGTTAGTATATGGTCTCTAACAACCATGCAAAAACTGGTCCATATCGGTCCATAATTATATATAGCTCCCATATAAACCGATCCCCAGATTTGACCTCCGGAGCCTCTTGGAGGGGCAAAATTCATCCGATCCGTTTGAAATTGGGTACCTGATGTTAGTATACGGTCTCTAACAAGCATGCAAAAATTGGTCCATATAGGTCCATAATTATATATAGCTCCCATATAAACCGATCCCCAGATTTGAACTCTGGAGCCTCTTGGATGAGCAAAATTCATCCGATCCTATTGAAATTTAGTACGTGGTGTTAGTATATGGTCTCTAACAACCATGCAAAAATTGGTCCATATCGGTCCATAATTATATATAGCTCCCATATAAACCGATCCCCAGATTTGACCTCCGGAGCCTCTTGGAGGAGCAAAAGTCATCCGATGCGGTTGAAATTTGGTACATTTCGTTAGTATATGGCCTCTAACAGCCATGTAAAAATTGTCAAATTTTATTACTATAGAAAGTTTTGTCAAAATTTCATTTCTATAGAAAGTTTTGTAAAAAGTTTATTTCTATAGCAATGTTTGTCAACATTTTATTTCCATAGAAAATTTTGTCAAAATTTTATTTCTATAGAAAATTTTGTAAAAAATTTATTTCTGTAGAAAATTTTGTCAACATTTTATTTCTATAGACAATTTTGTCAACATTTTATTTCTATAGAACATTTTGTCAACATTTTATTTCTATAGAAAATTTGTCAACATTTTATTTCTATAGAAAATTTTGTCAAAATTTTATTGCTATAGAAAATTTTGTCAACATTTTACTTCCATAGAAAATTTTGTCAACATTTTATTTCTATAGAAAATTTTGTCAAGTTTTTATTTCTATAGAAAATTTTGTCAAAATTTTATTTCTATAGAAAATTTTGTCAAACTGAATTATATACGTATTTAATCGGCCTTTTTTTTGTTTAATATATACCCCTTATGGACTAACTTACAATTTAGCAGACAGTGTTAAAAAGTTTTACGATACCTTGCCATCGGCAAGTGTTATCGCAACCCAAGTAATTCGTTTGTGGATGACAGCCTTTAGTAGAAGTTCCTACGCAATCCATGGTGGAGGGTACATAAGATTCGGCCTGGCCGAACTTACGGCCGTATATACTTGTTCTTTCTCGTTATCTATATCTTGATCTCAATGAAAGAAAGCAATCGAGATGTATGAAGATGTCCTTATCTTGCTCAGGTGATACGTTGATGACAATAAATCAAAGAAGATTACACCAGTAGCTTGATAAGGCTTCATAAAACGTGTTATAAAACGCACCCTCTCAGCAGCAGTTTTGCGAATTGATGTTGGTAGATAAATGTAGTTTGGTCTGGCTAAAATTAGAATAGAATGTCAATACAACACTTACAGTAAAAAAATACTAAATATTTTGTGGAAAGATGTAACTGATGGAAAATTAGAACAAATTTTTACATAAAAAAAATAATTTGAAAATTATTAAAAAAATTTAGTTCTATAAAAAATGAAGCAAAAATAAAAGAAAAGAAATAAATAACAAGTATATACGGCCGTAAGTTCGGTCAGGCCGAATCTTATGTACCCTCCACCATGGATTGCGTAGGAACTTCTACGAAAAACTGTCATCCACAATCGAATTACTTGGGTTGAGGTATCTTAAAACTTCTTAACATCGTTTTCTAAATTGTGAGTTAGTCCATACGTGGTAGAGAGCCAGAATTGAAAATTGATATGGACCAATTTTTTGTGATTGCGGATCGATTTATCTGAGGGCTATATATAACTATAGACCGATATGGACCTAGTTAGGCATGGTTGTTATCGGCCATATACTAGCAAAATGTACCAAATTTCAACTGACTCGGATGAAATTTGCTCCTCCAAGAGGCTCCAAAACCAAATCTCGGGATCGGTTTATATGGGGGCTATATATGATTATGGACTGATATGGACAACTTTTGGCATGGTTGTTAAATATCATACACTACCACCACGTACCAAATTTCAACCAGATCGGATGAATTTTGCTTCTCCAAAAGGCACCGGAGGTCAAATCTGGGGATCGGTTTATATGGGGGCTATATATAATTATGGACTGATATGAACCAATTCCTGTATGGTTGTTGGATACCATATACTAACACCAAATTTCAGCCGGATCGGATGAAATTTGCTTCCCTTTGAGGCTCCGCAAGCCAAATCGGGGGATCGATATGGCCCGATATGGCCCATTTGCAATACCATCCGACCTACATCAATAACAACTACTTGTGCCAAGTTTCAAGTCGATAGCTTGTTTCGTTCGGAAGTTAGCGTGATTTCAACAGACGGACGGACATGCTCAGATCGACTCAGAATTTCACCACGACCCAGAATATATATACTTTATGGGGTCTTAGAGCAGTATTTCGATGTGTTGCAAACGGAATGACAAAGTTAATATACCCCCATCCTATGGTGGAGGGTATAAAAATAAAAGTATCGATTGAATAAATGGTACCAAATTTTCTTTTATATTCTCTCAGGCGATAGAAAATTTTGTCGAAATGCTATTTCTATAGAAAATGTTGTCAACATTTTATTTCTACAGAAAATTTTGTCAAAATTTTATTTCTATAGAAAACTTTGTCAAAATTTTATTTCTGTAGAACATTTTATAAAAATTTTATGTTTATAGAAATTTTTATCAAATTTTTTTTTCTATAGAAAATTTTGTTAACATTTTATTTCTATAGATTTTTTTTTAAATTTTGTCAAAATTTTATTTCAATAGAAAGTTTTGTCAAAATTTTATTTCAATAAGAAATTTTGTCAAAATTTTATTTCTATAGAAAATTTTGCCAAAATTATTTTTCTATAGAAAATTTTGTCAAAATTTTTATTTCTATAGAAAATGCTGTCAAAATGTTTTTTCTATAGAAAACTTTGTCAAAATGTTTTTTCTTAGAAAATTTCGTCAAAATTTTTATTTCTATAAGACATTTTGTCAAAATTTTATTTATTATATTTGGGTTTAGTGAACTGCCTGAATTTATTCTGATAATTGGTTGATAGTTTTGCTGCAAGTATAGGATGCTGATGAGGAATGTGGTAATTCCGATACGTGCGTCCATCCAACCATCTTGCAGTCTACAGGGCTTTGCCCAAATAAATTTGACAAACATTCGTTTCCTCTGTTGGTTAAGCTACTCTTGTAGTTTAGTCAACGCAATGGTTTTTAAGCTGAGATCAAAACAACAATTATGATTGAAGTACAAACCAACAATAACAAAACGAATTTTTAAAAAATTTTATTTCTATAGAAAAGTTTTGTCAAAATTTTATTTTTATAGAAAATTTTGTAAAAATTTTATTTCTATTAGAAATTTTGAGTTTATTCAATATTTCATTTTTATTAAATAGAAAATAATTATTCAAGCTTGCGATCGTTTTTTTGTATGTATTATTTCCTTTTATTCTTCAATATTTCGTAATTACGTTGAATTGCTTCATCAGGAGTATCTACAATACAATTGATTATCGTGATTAAAAATATCAATCAATTTATTATATACTCCTGATGAAGCAATTCAACGTAATTGCGAAATATTGAAGAATAAAAGGAAATAATACATTCAAAAAAGCGACCTCAAGTTTGAATAATTATTTTCTTTGAATTTTATTTCTATAGAAAATTTTGTTAAAATTTTATTTCCATAGAAAATTTTGTCAAAATTTTATTTTCATAGAAAATTTTGTCAAAATTTTATTTCTATAGAAAATGATATAAAAATTTTATTCCTATAGAAAACTTTGTCAAAATGTTGTTTCTATAGAAAAATTTGTTAAAATTTTATTTCTATAGAAAATTTTGTAAAAAATTTATTTATATAGAAAATTTGGTAAACATTTTATTTCTATAGAAAAATTTCTCAAATTTTATTTGTATAAAAAATTGTCAAAATTTTATTTCTATAGAAAATTTTGTAAAAATTTTATTTCTATTGAAAATTTTTGTAAAAATTTTATTTCTATTGAAAATTTTTGTGAAAATTTTATTTCTATAGAAAATTTTGTCAACATTTTATTTCTATAGAAAATTTTGTCAAAATTTTTATTTTTATAGAAAATTTGTTCAAAATTTTATTTCTATAAAAAATTTTGTCAAAATTGTATTTCTATAGAAAAATTTGTCAAAATTTTATTTCTATATAAAATTTTGTCAAAATTTTATTTCTATATAAAATTTTGTCAAAATTTTATTTCTATATAAAATTTTGTCAAAATTTTATTTCTATATAAAATTTTGTCAAAATTTTATTTCTATATAAAATTTTGTCAAAACTTTATTTCTAGAGAAAATTCTTTCAAAATTTATTTCTATAGAAAATTTTGCCAAAATTTTTATTTTTATAGAAAAATTTTTCAAAATTTTATTTCTATAGAAAATGTTGTCAAAATTGTATTTCTATATAAAATTTTGTCAAATTTTTTTTCTATATAAAATTTTGTCAAAATTTTATTTCTATATAAAATTTGTCAAAATGTTATTTCAATATAAAATTTTGTCAAAATTTTATTTCAAGAGAAAATTCTTTCAAAATTTATTTCTTTAGAAAATTTTGTCAAAATTTTATTTCTATACAAACTTTTGTCAAAATATGATTTTCTATAGAAAATTTTGTCAAAATTTTATTTCTATAGAAATTTTTGTCAAAATTTGAGTTTCTATAGAAAATTTTGTCAAAACTTTATTTTTATTATGTATTATGTGTTTCGGTACTTTAAGAAATTTCATAAATAATCTGGTAGTACCATTTCATCGTAAACTATACTGCATCCATTTATAGGTCACAAGGTTGATTAACAAATATAAGGTTCTTCGACTATATTATATTCCGTGCATTTTAATGAATTTGTTTGTTTTTTTCTTCTTTTGATTGACCGAGTTGTTTTATCTGTTGCAATAATAGAATGTGGGCAGAACTCTCTTTCTTGTGTTGTTTTCAATTTTGTGAAGTAGTTTTTGTATAGTTTTTTTTTCAAGTCTGAATCTAAATATAATTTTGATTGGAAATTATTTATAAATAATCAGAAGCAATAAAACTGGAAACATGAAAACAAACAATACGACATTTCGAAGAAGATGAAAACGAAAATATTCTTAGCATGGGAGCGAAAAATTTGTAGGTAAGTTTGTTTTGTGTTTCTCTAGCATCTCCTTGTGATGGTCAATAAATGTAAATAAAGAAAAATGTTAAGTGATTTATTTTGTAATTTGGGGAAGGTGGTTTCTATTAAAAATGAAGAAATATGTTTGGAAAGTGGTCTGTATAAAAATAAATTATGTTTGTGTATATTTCATAAGCTAATAATCAGAAACATTTTTGGTAATCCTTGCAGACATAGCTACTATATGTTATATGAAAATGGGAAGCAAGTGCATTCGAATCTCTTCAGCTAGGTCGAATCTTATGTACCCTCATCATCATCATCATGGATTGCATACAACGTTTTACCAAAGACCTTCACAATAACAATCATCATTCACAATATAATTTCTTGAACTCTCGAACAATTCCCAGAGTTGGCAAGATAACTTAAAATCCCTTAACATTGTCATTTTTGCTTTATAGTTAGAGGACATATACTGACGTCGTACAACACATCTCAACCGGATCGAATGAAATTTATTCCTCCATGAGGCTTATGGAGTCAAATTTGGGGATCGGTTTATATGAGGCCTATATATAATTATTGACCGATATAGAAAAATTTTCGAAATGTTGTTAAAGGGCGTATAAGGGCGTATTTAATTAAATATTTAATCAATTCAACAAATTGTTTAATTGAAACCAAAATCAATCACAAATGTTAATAGCATCAATTAATTTTTTATTTCCTAATACAAATAGATATATGTATATCTTATAATAAGTATTAGAATCAATATTGACTTCCAATTAATGTTTTAATTTATTTTTGTGCATCGATGTCCCTCCGTCTGTGCTAATAATGCAAACTTCCGAACAAAACAAGCTATCGACTTGAAATTTGGTACAAGTAGTTAATATTGATGTCGATAGAATCATATTGGAAATGGGCCATCTCTGACCACTGATAATGATATTAGTTGTACAACTAATCTTACAATCAAATTGTTGCAAAGTTATTATAACACTTTGAAATAGATTGATTGTGGGTGAAAGGCTCAAAATTTGGCCAAAAATTACGACAATTGTTAATACATTTTTCTGATTTAAACCGATATTTTTGATTAATTGGCGGCTAAATTTAAGTCCAGATGAGTCGGCATATACGGCGGCGGCGTCGACTGGCCAAAAATGGTCGGCAGCGACTGAAATCGGTGGAGCGACTCGGCGGCTTCATTCTCTGTATGTAATCGAGATTTGATTTCCGGAGCTTCTTGGAAGTGCAAATTCCATCCGATCTGGATGAGTTTTGGTATGCGATGTTATAATATGCCCTCGAAGAAACACGGAAAATTGGTGCATATTGGTCCATATGTATATATACATAACCCTATATAAACCCATGGAAGAGAAAATTTCATTCGATCCGCATGATATTTGTTAGATGATGTTAAATATATGCCCTCTAACAATCGTACAAAAATTGGTCCATATGAGTTCAGTTGAAATTTAGTCCTCCAATTACCATACGAAAATTGGGTCATATCGTTTCATAATTATTTACAGACTCCTCTATATAATCCGATCAAGAACTAACAAGTATATACGGCCATGCCGAATCTTATGTAACCTCCACTGCGTAGAAACTTCTAATAAAGACTGTCATCAACAATTGGGTTGTGGTAATACTTGCCGATAGCAAGGTATCATAAGTCCATACGTGGTATATATTAGACCAAAAAAAGATAATTAAATACGTATAAAATTTAATTCTTGACCGGTATATATAGCTACAACTTTTGTACGGTAATTAGATATGGGGTCGCTTTATAAGGGGACTATATACACTAATTAACCGATATGAACCAATTTTTGTGTGATTGGGGATCAGTTTATCTGGGGCTATATATAACTATATACCGATTTGGACCAAGTTTGGCATGGTTGTTAGCGGCCATATACTAGCACAATGTACCAAATTTCAACAGAATCGGATGAATTTTGCTCCTACTCCGGAGGTCAAATCTGGGGATCGGTTTATATGGGGGCGATGTATAATTATTGGCCGATATAACCCAATTTGTGCATGGTTGTTAGAGCCCATGAGACCATATACTAACACCACTTACCAAATTTTAACAGAATCGGATGAATTTTGCTCCTACTCCGGAGGTCAAATCTGAGGATCGGTTTATATGGGGGCGATGTATAATTATGGACCGATATGAATAAATTTTTGCATGGTTGTTAGAGGCCATATATTAATACCACGTACCAAATTTCAACAGAATCGGATGAATTTTGCTCCTACTCCGGAGGTCAAATCTGGGGTCGGTTTATATGGGGGCTATATATAATTATTGACCGATATAATCCAATTTGTGCATGGTTGTTAGAGCCCATGAGACCATATACTAACACCACTTACCAAATTTCAACCGGATCGGATGAAATTTGCTTCTCCAATAGGCTCCGGAAATTAAATCTGGGGATCGGAATATAGGGGGACTCTATATAATTATGGACCGATATGGATAATTTTTATCATGATTGTTAGAGATCATATACTAACAACACGTGGGTGCCACCGTGGTGCAATGGTCAGCATGCCCGCCTTGCATACACAAGGTTGTGGGTTCGATTCCTGCTTCGACCGAACACCAAAAAGTTTTTCAGCGGTGGATTATTCCTCCTCAGTAATACTGGTGACATTTCTGAGGGTTTCAAAGCTTCTCTAAGTGGTTTCACAGCAATGTGGAACGCCGTTCGGACTCGGCTATGAAAAGGAGGTCCCTTATCATTGAGCTTAACATGGAATCGGGCAGCACTCAGTGATAAGAGAGAAGTTCACCAATGGGGTATCACAATGGACTGAATAGTCTAAGTGAGCCTGATACATCGGGCTGCCACCTAACCTAACACGTGCCGTATTTCAACCGGATTGGATGTATTTTGCTTCTCCAAGAGGCTCCGGAGGACAAATCTGGGGATCGGTTTATATGGGGGCTATATAAAATTATAGACCGATATGGACCAATTTTTGCATGGTTGTTAGAGATCATATACTAACACCGCGAACCAAATTGCAACCGGATAGGATGAAATTTGCTCCTACAAGAGGCTCTGAAGGTCAAATCTGGAGATCGGTTTATATGGGGGCTATAAGTAAACCTGGTCCGTTTACTTATATCATTACCATCCGACCTACATCAATAACAACTTCTTGTGCCAAGTTTCAAGTCGATAGCATGTTTCGTTCGGAAGTTAGCGTGATTTCCACAGCCGGACAAACGGACGGACGAACATAGCTAGATCGACTCAAAATTTCACCACGACCCGGAATATATATATACTTTATGGGGTCTTGGACCAATATTTCGATGTGTTACAAACGGAATGACAAAGTTAATCCTATGGTGAAAGGTATAAAAAGGCTATATAATTATATGTCTGTCTTTTTTATGAAACATTGACTTCATATGGACTAACTTGTAATTTAGAAGGCTTAAGATGTGTTACAAGCGGAATGACAAAGTTAATATACCCCCCATCCTATGGTGGAGGGTATAAAAAGGCTATATAATTATATGTCTGTCTTTTTTATGAAACATTGACTTCATATGGACTAACTTGTAATTTAGAAGGCTTAAGACTTTAGTAGAAATTGGTACGTAATTCATGGTGGAGAGTACATAACATAACATTCGGCCTGGCCGAACTTTCTGTCATATATTCTTATTATTATTCACCTTTAAATTTCTTTAATTATGAGTCATTGATGAAATGTAAATTTAGTGTTCTTCATAAAAAAAATCCCTAAGTTTTTGTATCAGAAAAACATTTTTAGTGTAGATCCCGTTTTTTTTCTCTGGTGTGGAAACCAACATGACTGGATTGAATTATTAAGAATTGGTGAGAATGGAATGCCTTGGATTTGGATATTTAGAGTGGGAGGGTATCGTTTTCTTGTACCTGGCCATCGGTACAAATTCTACCTGTTCACATGGTAGACATTGCAATTTGTATTTCGTCTTCAAAAATTCGAATAGTATTTTTCGGTACTAGGACGAAGACTTACGAAGTAGAATCGACACATAATAAGGCTTCAACTAAGTCTTTGTGAAAAGCATAGGTGTCGAAATCAAAATTGGATATTTGGGTAGACGGAAGGACTGTGGATTTTTTAATCTACTGATACTCCTGGGTAGCTTAGATATCATAGAGGTTAATATTATTATTTTAATGTGCTATAAATATTTAGTGCAAAATAAAGTTCCTTCTATATTATAGAGTGAAGATTATAAAATGTTATTGTTCAAAATCAAACTATTATTAGAAATATTATTGATCCTTCAGTTACAAATATCAACTAATAGTTATTCCCTTATAAAATCATAATTCTCTTCATAATTCTTCTTTTTTTTTCTTTTAATTCTTTTTTTTGTAATTCTTATCCAGCCTCAGAAAGTTCCCCTGTATAATTACTATCGTTTGACTGTCATTTAAATACTTAATAGGAAGGTTTACTTACTAATTTGTTTATTACTGTCATAGTATGTCTATTTTAGCTATCATTTTGCGGCAGTTTCAATCTCTTGCTGTCTGTCCAATGTCTGCTTATATGGCCGTCCGTCCATCCATCCCTCCATCTGTCTGTCTGTCCGTTTGTTTGCCTGTCATTTATCATTTGAGGTTCTGCACTTGTGCCACTTGAGCATGGTGATGATAAAAATGCCTTAGTTCAAATCACACATTCTATTTGGAGAGTCTAAATCACAAGTCTCAGAAGGGTATTTGATCTGTTTTGCCGTCTGTCAGGTTACCGTTCGTCACTCTGACCATCACCGACCGCTGCTACTGACATTTTGCATCTTGTCATGGCTCAACGCTTTAGTATATATTGCTCATAATAAAAATTATAAAATAAAAGTTATCTGAATGAAGCACAAAAAAAAGAAATGGTTCGTGTTGATTGTTTTTCTTCTCTTCTATCTAATATACATAGATCGAGATTAATTTTCTTTTGTGTGATGAAAAAATCTTTGAAAAGATTCAGTGGTGTGAAATCTTCCGTTGTGTAAACGTGTAACTAGCGGATGAAATCGGGTCACTCGGAAAATTATTCAAAAAAACATATAAGCGTGAAATAATCTTACTACATCGGGTTAGTGTTGTGAAGTCCTGTGATAAGTTTGACTATCCTTATGAGAGAATTTTGCATGTGAAAAAAATTTTAAAATAAAAATGATTTAAAATTTTTGAAAAATTCAATGCTGATCTGTTTTAGTGTTCTGTAATTGGATTAGCTGATTTGCATTATTCGTTGAGAGAGATATTTGATTAATGCCCTTAATAATGGATTTAATTGTGCGTGTGTGTCAACTTTTAAATAAGAAGAATGAAATGAGTTTTTGTATGATGTAATTTGATCTGTTGATCGTTTAATTGTTATTTGTTGATTTGTTGAGGAAATGGAGTACGAGAGTTAGAAGACATAGAATAATTTTCCACTATACGTCCTGAATTAAATTTACAAGAAACAAATATAAAAGGCTCTAAGCAAGGCCAGGACAAATCTCATGTATCTTGCCCGAAGAATTTGAAGCGATAGGCCCTGTTGTAGAAAAACTTGAATAATTAATGAATAGATAAAAACCTTCAAATCCAAGGCATGGATTCATGAAATCTAATTGCGACATCGGTTCATATAGGGGCTATATAAAACAAGTAAGGAAAGTCTAAAGTCGGGCGGGGCCGACTATATTATACCCTGCACCACTTGGTAGATCTAAATTTTCGATACCATATCACATCCGTCAAATGTGTTGGGGGCTATATATAAGGGGGGCTATGTATAAGGTTTGTCCCAAATACATACATTTAAATATCACTCGATCTTGACAGAATTTGAAAGACTTCTACAAAATCTATAGACTCAAAATTTAAGTCGGCTAATGCACTAGGGTGGAACACAATGTTAGTAAAAAACAAGTATATACAGCACTAAGTTCGGCCGGGCCGAATCTTAAATACCCACCACCATGAAACAAATATTAGGGTTTCCTTTGAAATTTCAGGAGGGCTTGAGGACTTGAGGACACTTCCCGAAGATAAATTTAAAGATTTCACCTATGACGACAATATCAGATTCTGGATTTATAAGAAACATTTTTGTTTGAGTTTTAGAGGAATCATTAACATCTCTTGTAAGTGTGCAAGAAAATTATAAAATAACGTCTTGATTTGAAATCTTAAATCTGCAGAAGTAAAATCTGGAAATTTTACATTGAGTTTCAAGCAATTTTCATGATCAGTGCGCCTTCTACACCCTCAAGAAGTGAAGTCGGTCTATATGGAGGCATTACCAAATGGACCGATAAAAACTTAATCCGATACACGTTTTTGTGAGCCTAAAATACCAGAATATTTACAATTTCTCGCAAATCAGATAAAAACTACGGTTTCTAGAAACCCAAGGAGTTAAATCGGGAGATCGTTCTTATGGGGCCTATACTAAAATATGGACCAATACTCACCGTTTTCGGCACACCTCTTTATGACACGAAAATACGTCTAGATTTCCAATTTCAGGCAAATAGGATAAAAACTTCGGATTTTAGAAGCCCAAGAATTAAAATCGGGAAATCGGTCTATATGGGGGCTATACCAAAATATGGACCGATACTCAGCATTTTCGGCACACCTCTTTATGCTCCTAAAATACCTCTAGATTTCCAATTTCAGACAAATTGGATAAAAACCACGGTTTCTATAAGCCCAAGACCCCAAATAGGGAGGTCGTTTTATATGGGGACCATACCAAAACATGGACCGATACTCACAATTTTTGGCACACGTATTTGTGGTCCTACAATACCTCTAGATTTCCAATTTCAGGTAAATTGAATAAAAACTGCGGTTTCTATAAGCCCAAGAAGTAAAATCGGGAGATCGGTCTATATTTGCGCTATACCAAAATATGGACCGATACTCACAATTTTTGGCACACGTATTTGAGGTCCTACAATACCTCTAGATTTCCAATTTGAATAAATTGAAGTAAATTGAATAAAAACTGAGGTTTCTATAAGCCCAAGAAGTAAAATCGGGAGATCGGTCTATATGGGGGCTATACCAAAACATGGACCGATACTCACCATTTTTGGCACACCTCTTTACGGTCATAAAATACCACTAGATTTAAAATTTCAGGCAAATTGGATAAAAACTACGATTTCTATAAGCCCAAGACCCCAAATCGGGAAGTCGGTTTATATGGGGACTATATCAAAACCTGGAACGATATAACCCATCTTCGAACTTGACCTGCCTGCAGACAAAAGACGAGTTTGTGCAAAATTTCAGCACGATTGCTTCATTATTGAAGACTGTAGCGTGATTACAACAGACAGACAGACAGACAGACGGACAGACGGACATCGTTATATCGTCTTAGAATTTCTCCCTGATCAAGAATATATATACTTTATATAGTCGGAAATCGATATTTCGATGTGTTACAAACGGAATGACAAACTTATTATACCCCCGTCACCATTCTATGGTGGTGGGTATAACAAGTATATACGGCCGTAAGTTCGGCCAGGCCGAAGCTTATGTACCCTCCATCATGGATTGCGTAGAAACTTCATCTAAACACTGCCATACACAATCGAATTACTTAAGTTGCGGTAAAGCTTGCCGATGGCAAGGTATCTTAAAACCTCCTAACACCATCTTCTAAATTGTATGTAAGTCCATACGTGGTATATATTAAATCAAAAAAGATCGATCCAATACGTATATAATTCAGTTTGACAAAGTAGACATAAAATTTTGACAACATTTTCTACAGAAATAAAACTTTAACAATATTTTCTATAGAAATAAAATTTTCACAAAATTTTCTATAGAAATAAAATTGTGACAATGATGAAAATTTTATTATGAACCGAATAAAATTTTAACAAAATTTTCTCTAGAAATAAAATTTTGACAAAATTTTCTATAGAAATAAAATTTTGGTAGATTATTTTTGGCTCTAGTGGCAACCATGATTATGAACCGATATGGACCAATTTTTGTGTGAGACCAATTTTGGTATGGTTGTTAGCGACCATATACTAACAACACGTGCCTAATTTGAACCGGATCGGAATTTAACTCCTCCAAGAGGCTCCGGAGGTCAAATCTGGAGAATGTTTTATATGGGGGCTATATATAATTATGGACCGATATGGGCCAATTCTGGCACGGTTGTTAAAGATCATATACTAACACCATGTTCCAAATTACAAACGGATTGGATGAAATTTGCTGCTCTTGGAGACTTCGCATGCCAAATCCGGGGATCGGTTTATATGGGGGCTATATATAATTATGAACCGATGTGGACCAATTTTTGCATGGTTGTTAGAGACCATATACCAACACCATATACCAAATATGCTTCTGTTAGAGGCTCCACAAGCCAAATCAGAGGGTCCCTTTATATGGGGGCTATACGTAAAAGTGGACCGATATGGCCCATTTTCAATACCATCCGACCTACATCGATAACAACTACTTGTGCCAAGTTTCAAGTCGATAGTTTGTTTCGTTCGGAAGTTAGCGTGATTTCAACAGACGGATGGACGGACGGACGGACGGACATGCTTAGATCGACTCAGAATTTCACCACGACCCAGAATATATATACTTTATGGGGTCTTAGAGCAATATTTCGATGTGTTACAAACGGAATGACAAAGTTAATATACCCCCATCCTATGATGGAGGGTATAACAAATAAGTAAAGTCTAAAGTCGGGCGGGCCGACTATATTATACCCTTCACCACCATGTAGACTAACATTTGTGTTACCATCTCAACTACTTCAAATTTGCTGGGAGCTATATAAAGGTTTGCATTTCCAGATACAAATACTTATAATGGAGACAATTTTTTGTACTTCTACAAAATCTCTAGAATTAAAATTAAAATCGGCCAGCGCCCTGGAATGAAACACAATGTTAATAAAATAAATATGGGAAATATGAAGCGAGAGAAATTTTGAGGCAATTGTACAAAAGAGCATTTATGATTTACCAGGTGATACTTATGTATTCGAGATATAGGACAATTTGAGTAACATTTACAATTTTTGCTACTCAGCAGTGACGATTTTACAAGGATATTGGTTAGATCTTGCCAAGATATGTGGTCAAGTGTGGGTTGTGATATATTATTTGGTCAAGTCGGGCGACTTGGGGCCTTATTTAAAATTCAGCCGTTCTGTGGAAAGTCTGGCAATACAGTGTGTAGGATATGACTAAGATATGGGGAAATTATCACAGAATTTTGTGTGGGAATTTTGGCCATATTTGTATAAACCGGAAAAACGAATATATGGAGGTTTTATCTAATTCTGAACCAAATTAGATCAAACTTGACACACTTAAATATCATATCAAATATATTCTCCGTGGAAACTATGCAGTCAATTGGACGAAAATCCCATTGAAAATGGGTCTAAAATATGAAATAGTCTACCATATTTTCCCAACTCTGGTGTACATATAATGGGAGCTATATATAATCTGAACCGATTTCGACTAAATTTGACATGTACAGTTAGAATAATAATTCAGTTATCTCTGCAAAATTTCACGTAAATGGGAGTTTAACTTTGGCCCCCGTGGTAATTTGAGTATAAATCGGGCGAAAGATATATATGGTAGATATATCTAAATCTGAACCGATTTCAACCAAAATTTAGATTTAGATATAGCTCCCATATATATCTTTCGCCCGATATTCACTTATATGGACCCAGAAGCCAGAGTTTTACCCTAATTTGCTTGAAATTTTGCACCAGGAGTACAATAAGTACTATAGTCAGGTGTGCCAAATTTTATTGAAATCGTTCAGATTTAGATATAGTTCTCATATACATATTTCGCCCGATATAGACTTATATGGCCCCAGAAGCCAGAGTTTTATACCAATTTGGTTGACATTTTGCACTAGGAGTACAATTAGTTGTGTAGTCAAGTGTGTTAAATTTTATTGAAATCGATTCAGAGTTAGATATAGCTCCCATATATACCTTTCGCCAGATTTTCCGTCATATGACCACAGAGTTCAAAGTTGTAGTCCGATTTACGTGAAATTTTGCACAGGTAGTAGAATTAAAATACTAAGTATGCATGTCGAATTTGGTTGAAATCGGTTCAGATTTCTATATAGCTTCCATATACTATATGCTTTTCCGATTTGGGCAAAAATGACCAAAATATCCACATTTTCCTTATAAAATCGCCACTGCTAAGTCGAAAACTTGTAAAAGTGACTCAAATTTTCCTTTATTTCTAGTACATATCTATCGACCGATAAATCATAAATACACTTTTGCGAAGTTGCCTCAAAATTGGTTCAGATTATAATGTTTCCCGTATTTTTATACCCTGCGCCACACTGTGGAACAGGGTATTATAAGTTAGTGCATATGTTTGTAACACACAGAAGGAGACGAGATAGACACATGGTGTCTTTGGCAATAATGCTCAGGGTGGGTCCCTGAGTCGATATAGCCATGTCCGTCTGTCCGTCCGTCCGTCTGTCTGTGAACACATTTTTGTGATCAAAGTCTAGGTCGCAATTTAAGTCCAATCGCCTTCAAATTTGGCACATGTCCCTAATTTGGGTCAGAATAGAACCCTATTGATTTTGGAAGAAATCGGTTCAGATTTAGATATAGCTCCCATATATATCTAATATGGACCCAGCAGCCAGATTTTTATACCGATTTGCTTGAAATTTTGTACAAACATAAAACTTAGTCGTATAGTCAAGTGTGCAAAATTTGATTGAAATCGGTTCAGATTTAGATATAGCTCTCATATATATCTTTCGGCCGATATGGACTTATATGGCCCCAGAAGCCAGATTTTTGGCCGAGTTTGGTTGAAATTTTGCACTAGGAGTACAATTAGTAGTATAGTCAAGTGTGCAAAATTTGATTGAAATCGGTTTAGATTTAGATATAGCTCTCATATATATCTTTCGCCCGATATGGACTAATATGGTCCTAAAAGCCAGAGTTTTGGCCCGATTTGGTTGAAATTTTTCACAGGGAGTAGATTTAGCATTGTAGCTATGAGTGCCAAATTTGGTTGAAATCGATTCAGATTTAGATATAGCTCCCATATATATCTTTCGCCCGATATGCACTTATATGGACCCAGAAGCCAGAGATTTATCCCGATTAGCTTGAAATTTTGCACAAGAAGTACAATTGGTAGTATAGCCATGTGTGCCAAATTTGATTGAAATCGGTTCAGATTTAGATATAGCTTCCATATATATTTTTCGCCCGATATGGACTTATATGGCCCCCGAAGCCAGAGTTTTGGCCCAATTTGGTTAAAATTTTGCACCAGGAGAACAATAAGTACTATAGTCATGTGTGCCAAATTTGGCTGAAATCGGTTCAGATTTAGATATAGCTCCCATATATATGTTTTTCTGATTTCGACAAAAATGGTCAAAATACCAACATTTTCCTTGTTAAATCGCCACTGCTTAGTCGAAAAGTTGTAAAAATGACTCTAATTTTCCTAAACTTCTAATACATATATATCGAGCGATAAATCATAAATAAACTTTTGCGAAGTTTCCTTAAACTTGCTTCAGATTTAAATGTTTCCCATATTTTTTTACTAAAATTGTGTTCCACCCTAGTGCATTAGCCAACTTAAATTTTGAGTCTATAGATTTTTTAAAAGTCTATCAAATTCTGTCCAATTCGAGTGATATTTAAATGTATGTATTTGGGACAAACCTTTATATATAGCACCCAACACAATTGACGGATGTGATATGGTATCGAAAATTTAGATCTACAAAGTGGTGCAGGGTATAATATAGTCGGCCCCGCTCGACTTTAGACTTTCCTTACTTGTTTTTTACTAACATAGTGTACCATCCCAGGGCATTAGCCGACTTACATTTTAAGTCTATAGATTATAAATTTTGTTCAGATGGAGTCAGATTTAAATGTATGTATTTGGGACACAAACCTTTATATATAGCGCACAACACATTTGACGGATTTGATATAGTATCGAAAATGTGGATTTACAAAGTTGTGCAGGGTATAATATAGTCGGCCCCGCCCGACTTTAGACTTTACTTACTTGTTAATTTCAGGTTCGGGTTAGCTACTATTACACCCAAAGAAAAAAATACAATTTCCTCCGGAATGAAATTTTAGACAAGCCAAATTCCTCTTTGCTGCAAAGTATTTTCTTCAAACTAAATCTTAATTTATGGCAAGCATATCAATGGTTATCTATAATATTTTCTATTTGTTTCAAAAAGAAAAATTTTCTGTCATAAGAAAAATTCTTCATTCCTCAAACCGAAATTTGCTGGAAATTAAAAGTTACCGCTTGCTGGTATAGAACATTGGTTAATTGTTGCATATTTTCAGGCGCTATATTTTTTCCGCTTTAAGTCAATACGATACGAGAGAGGAAACGCACTCAAAATATACATTTAGAACACCAAAACCCCAACGAATTAAGTCCGTAACCTTAATTTCAGGTTCGGCTTAGCTACTATTGCACCCAAAGCTTCCTCTGGCACGAAATTTTAGACAACGAAATGCCTCTTTCAAAGTATTTTCTTTAAACTAAACCCAAAATTATGACAACCATTGCAATGATTATATATACAATTTTTTATTTGTTTTAAAAAGAAAAAATTTTCTGCATTAAAAAAAAACTTTTGTCTAAAATTTCATACCTCAGAAAAGAAAATTGCTCTTTCTGTGTAATTTAAATTTACTCTTTTTTCTTTGTTTCTTTTATATTTTACTAAACAGACCATTCAAGATCTACTAATTATTCTTAATTTCTTGGTAATGAGAGACAAATAAAGCTATCTAAGAAATTATACATTTTCATCTATGCCTTGGGAGATAAAAAGAACAAAAAATTGTAGCCACACCAATTTCTTTTTTAGAAATTGTAGTAAAAGTTATCATCACAATTAGCATTAAAGTCCATGCTTTAATCCAGTTACAGAAAACGACTAAAACGCCACAACAAGTGGCTGGGTGGGCAAATTTGTTTGGCAACTTCAAAGTCCGTTGACATAGACACGACAACACACGACAGTTGATAAGCAAAGAAAACTTCTTTCATTTACAGATTTCAAATGCAAATAAATTAAATTAATTCTAAAGTGAAATTCAAAAAAAAAAAAAAAAACGAAAAAAAGATTCCATTAAAATCGATTACAAATGTAAAGTGAGACCAGAACTCCCTAGTTTCCCAAACCGCATAAACACCATTGACACCCCCGCAAAAAAAAAAAACAAACATACAATAGACTTGAGTACAATTTTCTTTGGAAAATTTTCTAAAGAATCCCCAAAACTCCTATGAATATTGCAAAAATAGAAACGTTTTGAGTGCTTGTAGCCATTTACAATAAAATCGAGAAGAAGAAAAAAAAACTTCAACCTCTTCCATTAAGCCAAAAATAACCAAAACTTAATTAAGGCAAAATCAAAGGAAGTCTGGCAAATTATTGAGAAATTCAATTCAAGACCTACTAGCCGCCATAACCACATCCCCAACGCCTGAAATAATTTTGAAAGGATAAACCACCAAGAAACCAATTGGTGGTCTAAAGAATAATGTCAAGCAGCCCAGCAGGTGTCACACCACCAAGTACACCCTCAATGCAGAGAGGCAGTGAGATGACAATGAGTAGCGGACCATCTACCTTGGAGGGTAATCAACATCAGCCCATAATCGAAGCATTTACAACAACTATGGCATCGATAAAGGAAACTATGAAAGCCTTAATTACTAACCCTACCACCGCCGCAACAACAACAACCACAATAACATCAACATCTACCATAGGATCTACACCTACACCAACAACAGCATCAACCCCATTTTTGTCGTCGTCATCGTCTAGCATTTCTCACCCTACCGATTTTACCATTTCCGTTTCCTCCGCCAATCCCGAACAAATGAATGTAGCCGATTTAAGTTCATCACTGCAACACTTTGGCTGGGTTGATTATTGTGTTTTCGTTCTAATGTTAATCATTTGTGCCCTTATCGGTTTCTATTTTGGTTTCATCGAAAAGAAACAAAAAAATCAAAAACGTTCAGGCCATGAAGAGCGTCGTGGTTCGGAGGCATTGGATTACTTGGTGGGTGGTCGTAAAATGAAAGTGTTTCCGGTGTCTTTATCATTGGTAGCCAGGTAAGTTCTATTAAACATCAATACTATCTCTATTCCCCACAAAAAACAAAAAAAAAAAAATATAAGGAAAAATTCCTGGAAGCTGTCCTTTGAGATTTTTTTTCACGACAATGTGTAAACAAGTCTACGGGAATTTTAGCAAGTAAACAAAAAATGTTTCTTCACTTTAATATTGGAATTTAAAAGACATCAGGGTTATGGTAGTAAAACTAAAACGAAATTGCAATGAATCCACAGAAATGTGTAAGAGAAATAATTCATTAATGTTAGTTTCCTTAGTTTTTTTTTTTTTGGTATAATTCATTAAGTTTGTGAAAGTTTTTACATTTTCTGTGAATTAATTCATTTCAAAGGATGTTGGATTTTTTTTTGTACATGCCACGGACTTTCTCTTAGAGATACTAATGGGATGATGAAATATTAAAAGCAGTTTATGGTCTTGAAGGATGCATTTAACTGTGGGCAATACAAAATCGGGCGAAATAGAGCCCTAGATAATTTTAAGATAAGGATAATGTTGCATGTTTTAGGCTTACAAATTGTTGCCGTTAACAAAATCTAAAAAGTGACACCAAAGGTGCCATATTCAATAAAAGGTGGCACACTAATTGTAAAAAAGTGACACACTTTTTATAAGTTAGTTTCTATGAAATTGTGAAGTCGGTTTTTTAGGTTAGGTTAGTTGGCAGCCCAATGTATCAGGCTCACTTAGACTATTCATTGTGATACCACATTGAGGAACTTCTCTCTTATCACTGAGTGCTGCCCGATTCCATGTTAAGCTCAATGACAAGGGACCTCCTTTTTATAGCCGAGTCCTAACGGCGTTCCACATTGCAGTGAAACTACTTAGAGAAGCATTGAAACCCTCAGAAATGTCACCAGCATTACTGAGGTGGGATAATCCACCGCTGAAAAACTTTTTGGTGTTCGGTCGAAGCAGGAATCGAACCCACAACCTTGTGTATGCAAGGCATGCTGACCACGTGTTGTTTCCTTTTTATAGCCGAGTCCGTTCCACATTGCAGTGAAACCATTGAGATAATATTTGAAACCCTCAGAAATGTCACCAGCATTACTGAGGTGGGATAATCCATCGCTGAAAAACTTTTTGGTGTTCGGTCGAAGCAGGAATCGAACCCACAACCTTGTGTATGCAAGGCGGGTAGACCAACATTTCGGCCGTAGACCATGAACTTTCCAACAGGGCTAAGCACGCGTCAACCAAGAATGGCTTTAAAAATGAGTTTCTCGCTTCATTTTTTTAGAAAATTTTTATCATTTTATCATCATTGAATCATTTATCAAAGAAAATTTTGTCAAAATTTAATTTCTATAGAAAATTCTGTAAATTTTTTTCTATAGAAAATTTTGCCTATGGAAAATGTTGTCAAAATTGTATTACTCTAAAAAATTTTGTCAAAATTTTATTTATGTAGAAGATTTTGTCAAAATTTTATTCTATAGAAGAATTTGTCAAAATTTTATTCTATAGAAGAATTTGTCAAAATTTTATTTGTATATCTACTGAAAATGTTATCTCTATAGAACTTTTTTGTCAAAATTTTATTTCTATAGAATAATATTTTTATCAAAATTTTATTTCTATAGAAAATTTTGTCAAAATTGTATTCCAATAGAAAATTTTGTCAAAATTTTATTTCTGTAGAAAATTTTGTCAAAATCTTATTTCTATAAAGATTTTGTCAAATTTTTATTTTTATAGAAGAATTTATCAAAATTTTATTTCTATAGAAAATTTTTGTTAAAATTTTATTTCTATAGACTATTTTGTCAAAATTTTATTTCTATAGAAAATTTTTTCAAAATTTTATTTTTGTAGAAAATGTTGTCAAAATTTTAGTTCTATAGACAAACTTTGTTTTTTTTTTAATTTTATTTTTTTACTTCTATAGAAAATTTTGTCAAAATTGTATATCTATAGGAAATGTTATCTCTACAGAACTTTTTTGTCAAAATGTTATTTCTATCCCTTTCCGACTTATAGCCGATCCACGTGATAGATTTTCCTAAATTTTTGAATTATATTATTTATGTGTACATAGAACATTTTAAACTATTAAGTTTTTTGTTCAGTTTGATCCTGTATCCTGTTTTTTCAGGATACGCACAATTGTTGCAGTCCGGTAAATTCCGGTAAAAGTCCGGACGTAAAAATATCAAAAAACACAAAATAATCACGAAGTTACTGTTTGCATACAATATTTAATATGTTTTCTTATTGAAAACACTTGTTTGATGAAATATTCCACAATTTAAATATTTTAATTTATTTGCAAACTTACCTCTTCCACTCATTTTTACAAATGCGCAAAGTACACTGCTGAAACTACAAAATTAATATGAAAAACAAATATTTATTACGGTTCTTCACATTCTTAGACAAAGAGAGAACATACACAATTATTTCTTTGCCGCTCTTATCGCAGTACGTCATATATTAAAGAAATTATAGAGACTTAAACTTACCCGCACAATTGTGCGTACACGGTCGGAAAGGGCTATAGAATAATATTTTTATCAAAATTTTATTTCTATAGAACATTTTGTCAAAATTGTATTCCAATAGATTTTATTTTATTTATTTTTATACCCTCCATCATAGGATGGGGGTATATTAACTTTGTCATTCCGTTTGTAACACATCGAAATATTGCTCTAAGACCCCATAAAGTGTATATATTCTGGGTCGTGGTGAAATTCTGAGTCGATCTAAGCATGTCCGTCCGTCCGTCCGTCCGTCTGTTGAAATCACGCTAACTTCCGAACGAAATAAGCTATCGACTTGAAACTTGGCACAAGTAGTTGTTATCGATGTAGGTCGGATGGTATTGAAAATGGGCCATATCGGTCCACTTTTACGTATAGCCCCCATATAAAGGGACCCTCAGATTTGGCTTGTGGAGCCTCTAACAGAAGCAAATTTCATCCGATCCGGCTGAAATTTGGTACATGGTGTTGGTATATGGTCTCTAACAACCATGCAAAAATTGGTTCACATCGGTCCATAATTATATATAGCCCCCATATAAACCGATCCCCAGATTTGACTTGCGGAGCCTCAAAGAGAAGAAAATTTCATCCGATCCGGCTGAAATTTGGTACATGATGTTGGTATATGGTATCTAACAAGCATGCAAAAATTGGTCCATATCGGTCCTTAATTATATATAGCCCCCATATAAACCGATCCCCAGATTTGGCTTGTGGAGCCTCTAAGAGAAGCATATTTCATCCGATGCGGCTGAAATTTGGTACATGGTGTCGGTATATGGTCTCTAACAATCATGCAAAAATTGGTCCACATCGGTCCATAATTATATATAGCCCCCATATAAACCGATCCCCAGATTTGGCTTGCGGAGCCTCAAAGAGAAGCAAATTTCATCCGATCCGGCTGAAATTTGGTACGTGATGTTGGTATATGGTCTCTAACAACCATGCAAAAATTGGCCAACATCGGTCCATAATTATATATAGACCCCATATAAACCGATCTCCAGATTTGGCTTGCGAAGCCTCAAAGAGGAGCAAATTGCATCCGATCCGGCTGAAATTTGGTACATGGTATTGGTATATGGTCTCTAACAACCGTGCAAAAATTGGTCCACATCGGTCTATAATTATATTTGGCGCCCATATAAACCGATCCCCAGATTTGGGTTGCGGAGCCTCAAAGAGAAGCAAATTTCATCCGATCCGCCTGAAATTTGGTTTGCGAAGTCTCCAAGAGAAGCAAATTTCATCCAATCCGGTTGTAATTTGGAACATGGTGTTAGTATATGATCTTTAACAACCGTGCCAGAATTGGTTCATATCGGTCCATAATTATATATAGCCCCCATATAAAACATTCTCCAGATTAGACCTCCGGAGCCTCTTGGAGGAGCAAAATTCATCCGATCCGGTTCAAATTAGGCATGTGGTGCTAGTATATGGTTGCTAACAACCATTCCAAAATTGGTCCAATCACACAAAAATTGATCCATATCGGTTCATAATCATGGTTGACACTCGAGCCAAAAATAATCTACCAAGATTTTATTTCTATAGAAAATTTTGTCAAAAGTTTATTTCTATATAAAATTTTGTTAAAATTTTATTTCTTTAGAAATTTTTGTCAAAACTTTCTTTCTATAGAAAATTTTGTCAAAATTTTTATTTCTATAGAAAATTTTGTGAAAATTTTATTTCTATATAAAATTTTGTTAAAATTTTTTTCTGTAGAAAATTTTTTCAAAATTTTATGTCTACTTTGTCAAACTGAATTATATACGTATTGGATCGATCTTTATAGAAAATGGTAACTCTATAGAAAATGGTAACTCTATAGAACTTTTTTGTCAAAATTGTATTCCAATAGAAAATTTTGTCAAAATTTTATTTCTATAGAAATTTTTTCAAAATTTTATTTCTATAAAGATTTTGTCAAATTTTTATTTTTGTGGAAGAATTTATCAAAATTTTATTTCTATAGAATATTTGTGTTAAAATTTTATTTCTATAGAAAGTTTTGGTTAAAATTTTATTTCTATAGAAAATTGTGTCAAAATTTTATTTCTATAGAACATTTTGGGAAAATGTTATTTCTATAGACTATTTTGTCAAAATTTTGTTTCTATAGAAAATTGTGTCAAAATTTTATTTCTATAGAAAATTGTGTCAAAATTTTATTTTATAGAACATTTTGTCAAAATTTTAGTTCTATAGAAAATTTTGTCAAAATTTTATTTCTATAAAAAATTTTGTCAAAATTTTATTTCTAAAGAAAATTGTTGTTAAAATATTATTTCTATAGAAAACTTTTGTCAAAATAGAAAAGTTGGTCAAATTTTTAGTTCTATAGAAAATTTTGTCAAAATTTTATTTCTATAAACAATTTTGTCAAAATTTAATTTCTGTAGAAAATTTTGTCAAATTTTTATTTTTATAGAAGAATTTATCAAAATTTCATTTCTATAAAAATTTTTGTTAAAATTTTATTTCTATAGGAAATTTTGTCAAAATTTCATTTCTATAGAAAATTTTGTCAAAATTTTATTTCTATAGAAAATTTTGTCAAAATTTTATTTCTATAAAAAATTTTGTCAACATTTTATTTTTATAGACTATTCTGTTAAAATTTTATTTCTAAAAAAATTTTTGTTAAAATTTTATTTCTAAAAAAATTTTTGTTAAAATTTTATTTCTATAAAAAATGTTGTCAACATTTTATTTCAATAGAAAATTTTGTCAAAATTTTATTTCTATAAAAAATTTTGTCAAAATTTTATTTCTATAAAAAATTTTGTCAAAATTTTATTTCTATAAAAAATTTTGTCAAAATTTTATTTCTATAAAAAATTTTGTCAAAATTTTATTTCTATAAAAAATTTAGTTAAAATTTTATTTCTATAGAAAATATTGTCAAAATTTTATTTCTAAAGTATTTTGTCAAAATACTATCCAAATACTCGAATTTTCTTTTGGATGAACCTGTATGAAATTAAATAATCGTTTAGTCAAAGTCCACGAACTTGAACTCTTTACAAAAATTTGCATAATTTCACAAAATCATGGCATTGATTTTTCTTGACAAATTCCATAACCTTTTTCTTTTTGACCCTTTCTAATGGAAAGCATTTAGCATTTAAGGGAATGAAATGCCAAAGGAATAGCTCAAGAGCTTAAATTGTAAGAGCAATGCTATTCACGATCTGCTATAGGAAAGGAAAAACCAACTCCATGGATGCCATCGCATCATTATCATTTGCACACCTCTTCAAAATGCTTTTGAGAGTTGGTTATGCATATTAAAATGCGAAAAAATTTGGCGGTTATTTTTTCCTTTTAATTTGAAAACAAAAAGAGGATGATTTTAGGTTGTTTTTTGTTTTGGCAAACAAACAGAAAAAAATTTTAATGGAAAAGGAATAGATTTTCATTCATTGCATGCAACGTGCTTGGAATTCTAATTGTTGTAGCCTTTAGGATGTCCATTGCTATTGTGGATTATGAGGACACAGTACACTTGGCTCCAAGCTTACTTGGAAGAGAGTTCCTTAGAGTAAAATGAAGGTTAGGAAACCTAAGAAAGTGGTGGCTCTGAAAAAAGGACAACACTCTGGGATTATTTTTGTTTTTGCTTCAAATCAAGGACCATTTGCATAAAAATTTTTATTTTTTTGGGATGTAAGGTACGTTGACATTTTTTCTAAGATGTTTTGCAGTATTTTTCTTTTGTCCTCTACCAACAAAAGGCCACCTGATGTACTTTCTTTAGTTGTGTGTGTGTGTGTGTTTGAAGAAGGAATTTCCCCAAATTATTTTAAATGCTGTTTTAGGAACGTGACGAAATTAAGTGAATGTCCCATGTTCATTAAAATGGTGTTGAATGTGTTTTTTTCGATTCCATTGGAAAAATGTTGCTACAAAAATTCTAGGAAATTGAGATAGCCAAAAACTAATCATCATAATAGGCTAGCGAAAGGTTGGCAAATGCAAATTACTTTCCAATGTCAATGATGGCCTGTTAATAAGCTTCTTTGCATACTAAATAGGAATCTTGTTTGAAAATATTTTTATGGGTCAAAAATTAAACGTGCTGAAATTAGTAAAGTGATTTGATAAGGGAACCATTTTTTATAGTTTTTTTCCCCAATTTCCAAGAAAGGTCGAGAGTGACCATGTGGCATTTAATTCTGGTATACAAAAGAAGGCAAGAAATCCCGAATATATTTGTTTTAACTTAATGTTTGTTTCTCTGATTCAAATACAGAAAGTCTGTTCGTCCGTCCCTTCGTTGAATTAAGGAAGGTGAAATTTGTTCAGGTGGTCAATATGATTCCCTGAGTCAAATGCAGAATGCCATTCCGTTCGTTCATTCGATGATATAAGGAAGGTGAAATTTGATCACATGGTGAATGTAGGGGTATTTTACAATTCCCTGAGTTCGTCAGTGCGGCCCCCTGCTTGTTCATTTAAGTAATATAGCATTCCATCATGTGGTACTTAGTTCGAAGTGGTCAAACGGATTAGATCAAGACGGCTCTTAGCTAGGCAGGAGACTAGGAAGAAAAATACATCACCACTTTTCCAAAATATACTCACCAAAGTACAGTCGTATGCTTAACATGAATTTTAGAATTTCCTTGTCCTTCTACCAAAACCTTATGGAACATTGAGCTATTGATTTGTAATTCGACCACTGATGTCTCAATGTGCAATTCAACCATTGAGATTTCGGTCTGCAAAAGACATCGTTTGGCATACCAAACCCAGAAACAAATCAAGAACTTAGATTTCGGGTTTCAGTTGAATCACTGATTTTGTTTTGCAATTCAATGGGTATGCAGGTCAATCACTGACTCACACTCGCTATCGTCTCGTATTGTCTCATAGGCTGCCAGGAGACCAGCCACTGAGACTTTGACCTGCAATTAAACCACTGAAACTTTGATTTGCATAGAAACTACTGAGAACTCGGCTTGCAGAAGTCAAATTTGCTATAGAAATAAAATTTTGACAAAATTTGTTATAGAAATAAAATTGTGACAAAAGTTTCTATAGAAATAAAATTGTGACAAAATTTTCTATAGAAATAAAATTTTAACAAAATTTCCTATAGAAATAAAATTATGACAAAATTTCCTATAGAAATAAAATTTTGATAAAATTTTCTATAGAAATAAAATTTTGACAAAATTTTCTATAGAAATAAAATTTTGACAAAATTTTCTAAAGAAATACAATTTTGACAAAATTTTCTATAGAAATACAATTTTGACGAAATTTGCTATAGAAATACAATTTTGACAAAATTTGGTATAGAAATACAATTTTGACAAAATTTGGTATAGAAATACAATTTTGACAAAATTTTCTATAGAAATACAATTTTGACAAAATTTTCTAAAGAAATACAATTTTGACAAAATTTGGTATAGAAATACAATTTTGACAAAATTTGCTATAGAAATAAAATTTTGAAAAAATTTGCTATAGAAATGAAATTGTGACAAAATTTTATATAGGAATAAAATTTTAACAAAATCTTCTATTGAAATAAAATGTTGACAAAATTTCCTATAGAAATAAAATTATGACAAAATTATAAAATTTTCTATAAAAACAAAAACTTGACAAACAATAAACTTTTGACAAAAATTTCAATAGAAATAAAATTTTGACAAAAATGTCTATAGAAATAAAATTTGGGAAAAAATTTCAATAGAAATAAATTTTTAACAAAATTTTCTACAAAAATAAAATTTTTACAAAATTTTTTATAGAAATCAAATTTTTCAAAAATTTTCTATAGAAACAAGTTTTGACAAAATTTTCTATAGAAATAAGATTTTAACAAAATTTTCTACTGAAATAAAATTTTGACAAAATTTGCTATAGAAATAAAATTTTGACAAAATTTCCTATAGAAATAAAATTGTGACAAAATTTCCTATAGAAATAAAATTTTGACAAAATTTTCTATAGAAAAAGAAATTTTGACAAAATTTTCTATAAAAACAAAAAATTTACAAACAAATAAACTTTTGACAAAAATTTCTATAGAAATAAAATTTTGACAAAATTTTCTATAGAAATAAAATATTGACAAAATTTTCTAAAGAAATAAAATTTTGGCAAAATTTTCTATAGAAATAAAATTTTAACAAAATTTGCTATAGAAATAAAATTTTGACAAAATTTTCTATAGAAATAAAATTTTAAGGAAATTTTCTATAAAAACAAAAATTTGACAAGCTTATCTATAGGAATAAAACTTTGACAAAATCTACTATAGAAATAAAATTATGTCAAAATTTCCTATAGAAATAAAATTATGTCAAAATTTCCTATAGAAATAAAATTTTGATAAAATTTTCTATAGAAATAAAATTTTGACAAAATTTTCTGTAGAAATAAAATTTTGACAAAATTTTCAAAGAAATAAAATTTTAACAAAATCTTCTATTGAAATAAAATTTTGACGAAATTTCCTATAAAAATAAAATTTTGACAAAATTTTCTATGGAAATAAAATTTTGACTAAATTTTCTATAAAAATAAAATTTTGACAAAGTTTTCTATAGAAATACAATTTTGACAAAATTTGCTATAGAAATAAAATTTTGACAAAATTTGCTATAGAAATAAAATTGTGACAAAATTTTCTATAAAATAAAATTGTGACAAAATTTTACTATAGAAAAAAATTTTGACAAAATTTTCTATAGAAATAAAATTTTGACAAAATTTTCTATAGAAATACAATTTTGATAAAATTTTCTATAGAAATACAATTTTGATAAAATTTTCTATAGAAATACAATTTTGACAAAATTTGCTATAAAAATAAAATTTTGACAAAATTTTCTATTGAAATAAAATTTTGACAAAATTTTCTATAAAAATAAAATTTTAACAAACTTTTCTATTGAAATAAAATTTAGACGAAATTTCCTATAGAAATAAAATGTTGACAAAATTTTCTATAGAAATAAAATTTTAACAAAATTTTCGATAGAAATAAAATTTTGACAAAAGTTTTTCTATAGAAAAAAAAATTGACAAAATTTTCTATAGAAATACAATTTTGACAAAATTTTCTATAGAAAAACAAATGTTGACGAAATTTTCTAGAAAAAAGTGACAAAATTCTCTATAGAAATAAAATTTTGACAAAATTTTCTATGGAAATAAAATTTTGAGAAAATTTTCTATAGCAATAAAATTTTGACAAAATTTTCTACAGAAATAAAATTTTGACAAAATTTTCTATAGAAATAAAATTTTGACAAAATTTTCTATAGAAATAAAATTTTGACAAAATTTTCTATAGAAATAAAATTTTGACAAAATTTCCTATAGAATTAAAATTATGACAAAATTTTCTATGGAAATAAATTTTGACTAAATTTTTTATAGAAATAAAATTGTGACAAAACTTTCGATAGAAATAAAATTTTGACAAAAGTTTTTCTATAGAAAAAAAATTGACAAAATTTTCTATAGAAATACAATTTTGACAAAATTTTCTATAGAAAAACAAATGTTGACGAAATTTTCTAGAAAAAAAGTGACAAAATTCTCTATAGAAATAAAATTTTGACAAAATTTTCTATGGAAATAAAATTTTGAGAAAATTTTCTATAGCAATAAAATTTTGACAAAATTTTCTACAGAAATAAAATTTTGACAAAATTTTCTATAGAAATAAAATTTTGACAAAATTTTCTATAGAAATAAAATTTTGACAAAATTTCCTATAGAATTAAAATTATGACAAAATTTTCTATGGAAATAAATTTTGACTAAATTTTTTATAGAAATAAAATTGTGACAAAATTTTCGATAGAAATAAAATTTTGACAAAATTTTCGATAGAAAAAATAATGTTGACCAAATTTTCTATAGAAATAACATTTTTACAAAATTTTCTATAGAAATAAAATTTTTACAAAATTTTCTATAAAAATAAAATTTTAACAAAATTTTCTATTGAAATAAAATTTAGAAGAAATTTCCTATAGAAATAAAATGTTGACAAAATTTTCTATAGAAATAAAATTTTAACAAAATTTTCTATAGAAATAAAATTTTGACACAATTTTTTATAGAAATCAAATTTTTCAATAACTTTCTATAGAAACAAGTTTTGACAAGAAATACAATTTTGACAAAATTTTCTATAGATGTAAAATTTTGACAAATATTTCTATAGAAAAAAAGTGACAAAATTCTCTATAGAAATGAAATTTTGACAAAATTTTCTATGGAAATAAAATTTTGAGAAAACTTTCTATAGAAATAAAATTTTGACAAAATTTTCTATAGAAATAAAATTTTGACAAAATTTTCTATAGAATTAAAATTTTGACAAAATTTTCTACTGAAATAAAATTTTGACAAAATTTTCTATATAACTAAAATTTTCACCAAATTTTCTATAGAAATAACATTTTGACAAAATTTTTTATAGAAATCAAATTTTTCAAAAATTTTCTACAGAAACAAGTTTTGACAAAATTTTCTAAAGAAATACAATTTTGACAAAATTTTCTATAGAAATACAATTTTGACAAAATTTTCTTAGAAATAAGATTTTGACAAAATTTTCTATAGAAATAAAATTTTGACAAAATTTTCTATAAAAACAAATATTTGACAAACTTATCTATAAGAATAAAATTTTTGACAAATGTTTTATAGAAATAAAATTTTCACAAAATTTTGTGAGTGTTTCCAGGCTTTTCTAAGTGGTTTCACTGCAATGTGGAACGCCATTCAGACTCAGCTATAAAAATGAGGTCCCTTGTCATTGAGCTTAACGTAGAATTGGGCAGCACTCAGTGATAAGAGAGAAGTTCACCACTGTGGTATCACAATGGACTGAATAGTCTAAGTGAACCTGAGATATCGGGCTGCCTGAGATATCGGGCTGCCACTATACCTAACCCAACCTTCTATAGAAATAAAGTTTTGACAAAATTTTGTATAGAAAAAAAATTTTGACAAAAAATAAAAAAAAAATATTTTTGACAAAATGTCTTATAAATTTTTTTTTCACAAAATTTCTTAAAAAAAAATTGACAAACTTTTCTATAAAAATAAAAAAAATAAAATTTTGATAAACTTTTCTATAGAAATAAAAGTTTCATAAAATTTTCTATAAAAATAAAACTTTGACAAAGTTTTCGATAGCGATAAAATTTGGCGAAATAAAATTTGTTTGTTAGTTTACAACATATGTCTCAATTATTCCGATAATTATCACGCAAAGGACAATAATTGTATTGCCATTGTGATAATTCCGAGTGCTACCTATAGTAACCTTGGAGACGATTGGGTTTAACTCATCTCACGAGAATCTTGCTTCAAGTTTCTTCTGACCTCATTTCACTATGATGAAAACAAATACAAAGGTGATATTGAAATTCATTGGAAACTACCATTCATTTTGCTACAAGCAATGGAAATTATTTGTTAATAAATAATTATTCCTCGAAATCTTTTTTCATCAAAAGTATTTTATATTGAAATACAGAGAAAGAGGGAGGGCGAAATATTCAATTGCATATTTATAACACGCCAAAACAATTTCACCAAAGTTCTAAGAAATCCAATAACAAATTCAAATATTTTCACCGTATATTTTTTTTCTAATTAAATTGGGGCATCCATGGGGGAGTGGAGTATTAAAAATCATTCATTTTACGCACTAAGTCAATATCGATTTCATTGAGAGGTCAAGAAAATCAACTGTAATGGTAAGGAAAGAAGCCTATGTTAGTTAAGTAAATAGAAAGGCGATAAAAATCTTTGAATCTCGAAAAAGTTGTGATATTTATTTTTTGTTTTGTGGAAATTTATTTAAGCAAAGTTTTAAGAGTTTTTGCTAGAAATCTTCTAGAAAAACTGATTTGATTTAAATTCTTTGAAATGAATTTAAATTCAACAAGAGATCCACCAAAGCAAAGCAAATAAAGTTTCCTTCGGTGAATATTGGTGAATGTATGCCGGGGTGCCTTCTATTCTTGATGATGATATCTTGATGTTGACAATATTTTTGTATGATTAACTTTGGCCTGTTGGGGTAAACCATACAATTTATTAACATTGTCTGCATGTCTGTCCAATGGACTTTTGTGAGACTAAGCCTATTTATTTAGGAAAGTGTGAACACAAGTTGAAAATTGAGCAATTTCCATAATACTAGACCAGAGTGGAGCAGACCATATCAGACCAGACTAATCAAGATGTCAGTAAGACGACCAACAATCAAGGCAGGTTTATTTATTGTTACACTTGGCTGGAGGCCAAGGATAGCGTACAATTGCCTTTAGAACAAAAATTATAGAAATACTCATGCCACAATCTTGTTAAGAACTCATGGAAAACAAAAATACCGAGGAAGACATGGTAATTTGTAAATTTTACAAACTCATTTATAATAAAGATATAGTGAAAATATCGTTCCACAAAAAAATAGCTCAATAAATTTTCTCTTTGGGGATTTATGATAATTAAATTAACTAAATTTCCATAGGTTAGGTTTGGTATAATGGCTGCCCGTTCTTACAAGTTCACTAAGAAAAAGATTGGAATAAAAAATTGCACAAATATCAAAATTTTATTTCTATAAAAAATGTTGTCAACATTTTATTTCCATAGAAAATTTTGTTAAAATTTTATTTCTATAGAAACTTTTGTAAAGATTTTATTTCTACAGAAAATTTTGTAAAAATTTTATTTTTATGGAAAATTTTTGTCTAAATTTTATTTCGTTCGTTTTGTTATTGTTGTTGTTTTTTCTTTAATCGTTGTTGTTTTTTATTTCAGCTTAAAACCATACATTGGCTAAACTACTAGTGTAGCTTAACCAACAGAGGAAAAGAATATTTGTCAAATTTATTTGGGCAAAGCCCTATAGACTGCAAATGGTTGGATGGACGCACGTTTCGGAATTACCACATTCCTCATCAGCATCCGAAACGTGCGTCCATCCAACCATCTTGCAGTCTATAGGACTTTGCCCAAATAAATTTGACAAATATTCTTTTCCTCTGTTGGTTAAGCTACACTAGTAGTTTAGCCAATGCATGGTTTTAAGCTGAAATAAAAAACAACAATGATTAAAGAAAAAACAACAACAATAACAAAACAAAACGAATGAAAAAAAGAGGAAGCACGCTCAAAATAAACCCAGCCAACTGCACTCAAATCGATGATTTGACGGTGGCAAAGGAAAAGAGATATGTTTGTACGAATTTATTTCGGCATAATCCGGCTATCATGTAAAACCTTTTTTCGGAAGGTTCAGGTGTGGTTTACTTTTGGGTTTAGTGAACTGCCTGAAATTATTCTGATAATTGGTTGATAGTTTTGCTGCAAGTAGAGAATGCTGATGAGGGATGTGGTAATTCCGAAACGTGCGTCCATCCAACAATCTTGCAGTCTATAGAGCTTTGCCCAAATAAATTTGACAAACATTCTTTTCCTCTGTTGGTTAAGCTACAATTGTAGTTTAGTCAATGCATGATTTTAAGCTGAAATAAAAAAACAACAGCAAATTTCATATCTATAGAAAATTTTGTCAAATTTATATTTCTATAGAATATTTTCTCAAAATTTTATTCCTATAAAAATTTTGTAAAATTTTTATTTCTATAGAATATTTTCTCAAAATTTTATTTCTATAGAAAATTTTGTCAATATTTTATTTCGATAGAAAATTTTGCCAAAATATTACTTCTATAGAATATTTTGTCAAAATTTTATTTCTACAGAAAATTTTCTCAAAATTTTGTTTCTATAGAAAATTTTGTCAAAATTTTATTTCTATAGAAAATTTTGTCAAAATTTTATTTCTATAGAAAATTTTGTCAAAATTTTATTTCTATAGAAAATATTGTCAAAATTTTATTTTATAGAAAATTTTGTCTAAATTTTATTTCTAAAGCAAATGTTGTCAAAATTTTATTTCTATAGAAAATTTTGTCAAAATTTTATTTCTATAGAAAATTATATCAAAATTTTATTTCTATAGGAAAATTTTGTCAAAATGTTATTTCTATAGAAAATTTTCTCAAAATTTTATTTCTATAGAAAATGTTGTAAAAATTTTATTTCTATAGAAAATTTTGTCAACATTTTATTTCTATAGAAAATTTGGTCAAAATTTTATTTCTATAGAAAATTTTATCATAATTTTATTTATATAGAAAATTTTGTCAAAATTTTATTTCTATAGAAAATTATGTCAAAATTTTATTTCTGTAGTAAAATTTTGTCAAAATTTTATTTCTATAGAAAATTATGTCAAAATTTTATTTCTATAGTAAAATTTTGTCAAAATTTTATTTCTATAGAAAATTTTGTCATAATTTTATTTATATACAAAATTTTGTCATAATTTTAGTCCTATAGAACATGTTCTCAAAATTTGTTTCTATAAAAATTTTGTCAAAAATTTATTTCTATAGAAAATTTTGTCAAAATTTTATTTCTATAGAAAATTTTGTTAAAATGTTATTTCTATAGAAAATTTTGTCCAGATTTTATTTCTATAGAAAATTTTGTCATAATTTTATTTCTATTGAAAATTTTGTCATAATTTTATTTCTAAAGAAAATTTTGTCAAAATTTTATTTCTGTAGAAAATTTTGCCAAAATTTTATTTCTATAAAAATTTTGTCAAAAATTTATTTCTATAGAAAATTTTGTAAAAAATTTATTTCTATAGAAAATTTTGTTAAAATTTTATTTCTATAGAAAATTTTGTCAACATTTTATTTCTATAGACAATTTTGTCAAAATTTTATTTCTATAGACAATTTTCTCAAAACTTTATGTCTATAGTAAAATTTTGTCGCAATTAAATTTCAATAAAAAATTTTGTCATAATTTCATTTCTATAGAAAATTTTGTCATAATTTCATTTCTATAGAAAATTTTGTAAAAATTTTATTTCAATAGAAAATTTTGTAAAAATTTTATTTATATAGAAAATTTTGTCAAAATTTAATTTTTATAGAAAATTTTGTCATAATTTTATTTATATAGAATATTTTCTCAAAATTTTATTTCTATAAAAATTTTGGCAAAATTTTATTTTTATAGTAAAACTTTGTCAAAGTGCTATTTCTATTGAAAATTTTGTCATAATTTTATTTCTATAGAAAATTTTGTCAAAATTTTATTTCTATAGAAAATTTTGCTAAAACGTTATTTCTATAGAAAATTTTGTCAAAATTTTATGTCTATAGTAAAATTTTGTCAAAATTTTATTTCTATAGAAAATTTTGTGGCAATTAAATTTCAATAAAAAATTTTGTCATAATTTCATTTCTATAGAAAATTTTGTCATAATTTCATTTCTATAGAAAATTTTGTAAAAATGTTATTTCAATAGAAAATTTTGTAAAATTTTTATTTCTATAGAATATTTTCCAAACATTTTATTTCTCTAGAAAATTTTGTCATAATTTTATTTATATAGAAAATTTTGTAAAAATGTTATTTCTATAGAAAATTTTGTTAAAATTTTATTTCTATAGCAAATGTTGTCAAAAGTTTATTCCTATAGAAAATTTTGTCATAATTTCATTTCTATAGAAAATTTTGTAAAAATGTTATTTCTATAGAAAATTTTGTGGCAATTAAATTTCAATAAAAAATTTTGTCATAATTTCATTTCTATACAAAATTTTGTCATAATTTCATTTCTATAGAAAATTTTGTAAAAATGTTATTTCTATAGAAAATTTTGTTAAAATTTTATTTCTATAGCAAATGTTGTCAAAAGTTTATTTCTATAGAAAATGTTGTAAAAATTTTAATTCTATAGAAAATTTTTTCAAAATTTTATGTCTATAGTAAAATTTTGTCAAAATTTTATTTCTATAGAAAATTTTGTCAAAATTTTATTTCTATAGAAAATTTTGTCAAAATTTTATTTCTATAGAAAATTTTGTCAAAATTTTATGTCTATAGTAAAATTTTGTCAAAATTTTATTTCTATAGAAAATTTTGTCATAATTTCATTTCTATAGAAAATTTTGTTAAAATTTTATATCTATAGCAAATGTTGTCAAAAGTTTATTTCTATAGAAAATTTTGTCATAATTTCATTTCTATAGAAAATTTTGTAAAAATGTTATTTCTATAGAAAATTTTGTGGCAATTAAATTTCAATAAAAAATTTTGTCATAATTTCATTTCTATAGAAAATTTTGTCATAATTTCATTTCTATAGAAAATTTTGTAAAAATGTTATTTCTATAGCAAATGTTGTCAAAAGTTTATTTCTATAGAAAATGTTGTAAAAATTTTAATTCTATAGAAAATTTTGTCAAAATTTTATGTCTATAGTAAAATTTTGTCAAAATTTTATTTCTATAGAAAGTTTTGTCAAAATTTTATTTCTATAGAAAATTTTGTCATAATTTCATTTCTATAGAAAATTTTGTCAAAATTTTATTTCTATAGAAAATTTTGTCACAATTAAATTTCAATAAAAAATTTTGTCATAATTTCATTTCTATAGAAAATTTTGTCTAAATTTTATTTCTATAGCAAATGTTGTCAAAAGTTTTTTTCTATAGAAAATGTTGTAAATATTTTATTTCTATAGAAAATTTTGTCAAATTTTTTTTTCTATAGAAAATTTTGTCAAAATTTTATTTCTATAGAAAATTTTGTCAAAATTTTATGTCTATAGTAAAATTTTGTCAAAATTTTATTTCTATAGAAAATTTTGTCAAAATTTCATTTCTATAGAAAATTTTGTCAAAATTTTATTTCTATAGAAAATTTTGTCAAAATTTTATTTTTATAGAAAATTTTGTCAAAATTTAATTTTTATAGAAAATGTTGTCATAATTTTATTTATAAAGAAAATGTTGTCAAAATTTTATTTCTATAGAATATTTTCTCAAAATTTTATTTCTATAGCAAATGTTGTCAAAAGTTTATTTCTATAGAAAATGTTGTAAAAATTTTATTTTGACAGAAAATTTTGTCAACATTTTATTTCTACAGAAAATTTTGTCAAAATAAATTTCAATAAAAAATGTTGTCATAATTTCATTTCTATAGAATATTTTCTCAAAATTTTATTTCTATAAAAATTTTGTCATAATTTTATTTTTATAGTAAAACTTTGTCAAAATGTTATTTCTATAGAAAATTTTGTCATAATTTCATTCCTATAGAAAATGTTCTCAAAATTTGTTTCTATAAAAATTTTGTCAAATTTTTATTTCTATAAAAATTTTTCTCAAAATTTTATTTCTATAGAAAATTTTGTCAAAATTTTATTTTTATAGTAAAACTTTGTCAAAATGCTATTTCTATTGCAAATTTTGTAATAATTTTATTTCTGTAGAATATTTTCTCAACATTTTATTTCTATAAAAATTTTGTCAAAAATTTATTTCTATAGAAAAATTTGTCAAAATTTTATTTCTATAGAAAATGTTGTCAAAATTTTTTTCTATAGAAAATTTTGTCAAAATTTTATTTCTATATAAAATTTTGTCAAAAATTTATTTCTATAGAAAATTTTGTCAAAATTTTATTTCTATAGAAAATTTTGTTAAAATGTTATTTCTATAGAAAATTTTGTCAAAATTTTATTTCTATAGAAAATTTTGTCATAATTTTATTTTTACAGAAAATTTTGCCAAAATATTACTTCTTTAGAATATTTTGTCAACATTTTATTTCTTTAGAAAATTTTGTCAAAAAATTTTTTTTTCTATAGATAATTTTGTCAAAATTTTATTTCTGTAGAAAAATTTTTAAAAATTTTATTCCTATAGAGAATTGTGTCAAAATTTAATTTATAACATATAGAAAATTTTGTCAAAAATTTGTTTCTATAGAAAATTATTTCCATTAAAGTCTGTGAAGCACCTCTTAGTTGGAGTTGCAACGAAATTCCACCAATCGACCACACAGTAGAAAATCCACTTTTTTGGTAAAATTCTACCAATTGTGGCAACGGTGATTTCAACCCGATCCGATTTTTGGTAAAAATTTTAATTAAATAGGGGATTTTTGTAGAGAAAAGCATTCCAATTTGGGACAAAACCAAGACAAATATTTGAAAATTTTTGTGAGTGAAGTTAAACATGTTTTCACATTTTTAAAAAAACATAATATAAATTTTAATGAATTAAGGAAATGATATCCTATTTTATTTTTCTTTAATGTAATTTATATTATTTTTTATATTTTATATACTTACATTTTTCCCCATTTTTTTATTTTTCAGTTTTGTCTCGGGAATCTCATTGCTTGGCACTTCTACAGAAATTTATGTCTATGGCACACAATATGCCTTTATTTTGGTGACATTGGCTTTATCTGGTGTGATTTCTTGGTATGTCTTTTTGCCAGTTTTCTGTAATCTTCAGTTGACATCAACCTATGAGGTAAGTCATCAATAAATTTTATTACATATAAAAATATAGAATATGCATTGGCTGTTGTATTTATGTAATTGGCTTTTGTGTTCAACCATTTTAACATTTGTATATAAGCACACATAAAGACACAAATATAATGCATGTTCACTTATATACTAACACTACATGTTTTTATAAATAAACCTTATTTAATTTAATTTTATATTTAAATTGGAAAATTTACATAAGTTTTATTAGATGAAATGATTGTCTGCGGTCTTTTTTTTTTTTGATTATTTTTAAATAAAATTATTTAGCTTCAAAAGAAAACTTCGTTCTTCATAAAAGAAAATTCTTCTTTCAGTGTATATATTATTAAAAAATACTCAACATTAACCTATTTTAATAAATTTAAATAACTGAAGTCATTTAAAAATATAATCAATACCATTGACATCCCCATTGAGTTTATTCCACAAGCTTTGATTTCATTCATTATCAGTGTAAAAAAAGAGAAGGTTGAATTTGAACCCGTCTTCGATGGCATGCGTTTTAAACATCCATAATTACTGGTCTTTATTATCATCCATAGACATGTTCTTATCATCGTTTACAAAAAATTAAAAGAGCAATGTTTTCTGCGGAAAATTCCTGTTTATGTTTTTAAAATAAAATAAACAAAAAAAATGATATTGTATAATACGGAATAGAATTTATATACTCGTATGCGCATATCCTTTCAAAAAATAGTTTTTATTAAAAAATACTACTAAAATTGATTAAACTAAATTTTTAATTGAAACAGTTTTAATTAAAACAAAAATCAAAAATGAATTGTATTATATAATTTTTAATTGGATAATTTTTTTAATAGACTTTAATTTTGTGATTAATAATTTTTTTTTATATACAGTTTGTCAAGAAAGTGTTTTGACAATGGGATAAAAATTATGTTTTGTTCCAAAATTAAATATAATGAAATTTTAAAAAAATATTTTATTATGTATTTTGCAAAGTCTACATACGTACACAGAATTAAAAATTTAATAAAATATTTAATATTTCAATTATTTCTAGAATTTGAAATATTTGGCAATGTCAAAAGACTTTCTTGACATACTGTATAAGATAGGGGAATTTCAAATGTATCGGCTAAAATGAGCGTATTCCAATACTCAAGAAACCGATATGAACCATTTTTCTGCCGTTTTTAGATCCATATCGATCGTATGAAAAAAATAATTCTACATAACATGCAAGAGGTCAATCCTACACGGAAAACATTTTCACGAAAATTTTTCCAATTAAAGTCTTAATTGAGTTAAAAAAAGTATTCAATTAAAAATTTAATTGATTCAACTAATTTTTTAATTGAAACAAAAATCAATCACAAAAATTAATAGAATCAATTAATTTTTTACTTGACTTTCAATAATTTTTTTATTTGATACTATCTTTTCTGTGATTGAAGACATTTCAATTAAAAAATTAATTGGATCAATTAATTTCGTTATTGAATCAGCAAAAATTTGTTTTGTGTGTATATAAGAAAAAATATTTTTTGTCTTCAATCACGAAATTAATTGATCCAATTAATTTTTAATTGAAATTTCTTCAATCACAGAAATGATAGCAGCAATCACAAACGTTAATTGAAAAATTATTTGATCCAATTAAAAATTTAATTGATACTATTAACTTCTACACAAAAAAAATTTCAGGAAAATTTTTCCAATTAAAGTCTTAGTTGAGTTTTAAAAAATACTCAATTAAAGATTTAATTGATTCAACAAGTTGTTTAATTGAAACAAAAATCGATCACAAAAAAAAATTTTTTTTGATCCAATCATGAAATTAATTGATCCAATTAATTGTTTAATTTAAATGTCTTCAATCATAGAAATGATAGTATCAATTAAAAAATTAATTTATACTATAATTTTTTGTAATTAATTTTTGTTTAAATTAAAAAAAAATTTTTGAATCAATAAAATTTTTAATTGATTTTTTTTAAAAGTCAATTAAGACTTTAATTGGAAATTTTTTTCGTTAAATTTTTTCTGTGTAATAGTATCAATTAATTTTTTAAATGAATCAATTAATTTTTTATTGACTTTCAATTAATTTTTTAATTGATACTATAATTTTTGCGGTTGAAGACATTTCAATTAAAAAAATTATTGGAGCAATTAATTTCGTGATTGATTTTGTTTCAATTAAAAAATTTGTTGAGCCAATTAAATTTTTAATTGAATTTTTTAGAATTCAATTAAAATTTTAATTTGAAAAATTTGGGTTGTTTTTTTTGAGTGTAGTGACCGGATTATGTCGCACTGCCAAAAATATTTGTGCTTATTCGTAAACATACTGATGACCTGAGGACAACCGAGCGTATATAGATTGAAAGGTGACGCTGAATGGTTCAGTGTCTACCATCAATATTTCTGGGTTTCACATAATCATGCACTAATTCGTCATACCTTTTTATACCCTCCACCATAGGATGTGGGTATATTAACTTTGTCATTCCGTTTGTAACACATCGAAATATTGCTCTAAGACCCCATAAAGTATATATTCTGGCTCGTGGTGAAATTCTGAGTCGATCTGAGCATGTCCGTCCGTCCGTCCGTCTGTTGAAATCACGCTAACTTCCGAACGAAACAAGCTATCGACTTGAAACTTGGCACAAGTAGTTGTTATTGATGTAGGTCGGATGGTTTTGCAAACGGTCCACTTTTACGTATAGCCCCCATATAAACCGATCCCCAGATTTGGCTTGCGGAGCCTCTAAGAGAAGCAAATTTCTTCCGATCTGGTTGAAATTTGGTACATGGTGTCAGCATATGATCTCTAACAACCATGCCAAAAATTGGTCCACATTGGTCCATAATTATATATAGCCCCAAAGAAACCGATCCCCAGATTTGGCTTGCGGAGCCTTTAAGAGAAGCAAATTTCATCCGATCCGGCTGAAATTTGGTACATGGTGTAAGTATATGGTCTCTAATGACCATGCAAACATTGGTTCACATCGGTTAATAATTATATATAGCCCCCAAAGAAACCGATCCCCAGATTTGGCTTGTGGAGCCTTTAAGAGAAGCAAATTTCATCCGATCCGGTTGAAATTTGGTACATGGTGTCAGCATATGATCTCTAACAACCATGCAAAAATTAGTCCACATCGGTCCATAATTATATATAGCCCCCATATAAACTGATCACCAGATTTGACCTCCGGAGCCTCTTGGTAGACCAAAATTCATCTGATTCAGTTGAAATTTGGTACGTGATGGTAATATATGGCCTGAAACACCAATGCAAAAATTGGTCGAAATCGGTCCATAATTATATATAGCCCCCATATTAACCGATCCCCATATTTGACCTCCGGAGCCCCTTGGAAGTGCAAAATTCATCCGATTCGGTTGAAATTTGGTACCTCATGTTAGTATATGGTATCCAACAACCATGCAGGAATTGGTTCATATCAGTCCATAATTATATATAGCCTCCATATAAACCGATCCCCAGATTTGACCTCCGGTGCCTTTTGGAGAAGGAAAATTCATCCGATCTGGTTGAAATTTGGTACGTGGTGGTAGTATATGATATTTAACAACCATGTCAAAAGTGGACCATATCAGTCCATAATCATATATAGCACCCATATAAACCGATCCCGAGATTTTTTGGAGCCACTTGGAGGAGCAAATTTCATCCGAGTCAGTTGAAATTTGGTACATTTGGTACATTGTATATGGCAGTTAACAACCATGCGTAACTAGGTCCATATCGGTCTATAGTTATGTATAGCCCTCAGAGTCCATATCGATGCGTAATTATTTGTAGACTTACCTATACATACCTTTTTTGGCTAATATATATTATACGTGTGGACTAACTCACAACTTAGAAAACGATACCACAACGCAATTAATTCGATTGTGGATGACAGTCTTTCGTAAAAGGTTCTACGCAATCCATGGTGGAGGGTATATAAGATTCGGCCTGGCCGAACTTACGGCCGTATATACTTGTTATTTATTTTTCCACAGAAAAACAATATTTTTATTTCAATTATTTTATTTTATTTTTTTATATTTTATTTATATTTATTTTATTTCAATTTTTATTTCAATTATAATTTTAATTGAATTTGAAAAAAGGTCAATTGAATGTTTAATTGATTCAATTAATTTTTTTAATCACAATTTAATTCAATCATAAAAATTATTTGAACCAATTAGATTTTTAATTGTGTCAATTATTTTTTTAATTTGTGTCAGTGATTTATATTATCAATTTCATTATTGAAGCGGTTAAAAATTAGTTGGAAGAACCAAAAAGTTGTTTTTCTGTATTCCTGCTGAAATATGAAAATTTGTGCCACTTATAAAATGTAAATATGTATATATATTCTTATTTTCCAAAAATTAAATAATTCGAAAAGTTAAATTTATCTTCATCTGTCATACATTAGGAAACACTACTACAAAATTCAATTTTAATCATTGCTGAAATTTAGAATCTTGGATTCAAGATATTGCTGTTCAAGCAATTGCTTCACTGTGACTGCCAATCTTACTTTTAATTAAAACAGTGTTTGGGTTAATTTTTAATTTTATCCTAAGAAATTCTACACTAAGTTTCACGTACTTTTGAAATTAATATTGTTTTCTTTTATACATTAGTTGAAAAGTATGGTCTTTTAAATCTCTTTGAAATGCAATTTCTATATATTGCAAAGAAACAAATATCAAAAGTTTTACTTTAACATTTTTTTTTTTCATTAAAGAAATGTACCCTTTTGTAGTATATTTTTCAAGAACTTCAAATACATCATCTTCATATCGATTGCTACTAAAGAAAAGTGCATTCAACTTTATAGAATAAGAAGAAGACGAGGTAAAAAAACAAACAAAAACAATATCAATTCATCAAAGTATAAAACAGAGTTAAGTTTCTTTTTATTGTATAGTTCTAAAGTATTTCATATAGATCTAAAAGAAAAATGAATAAGAAAAGTTTCTAAAAACAATGAAAAAAATATATAACAACTATTTTGCAGTATTTCGAAATGCGTTACGGCAAAGGAATTCGTTTGTTCGGTTCCATACTCTTTTCATTGGGCACGGTAAGTAGTTGTGTTAAGATCAAGTACTTAATTGTTATACTTTGAAAAAGTTCCATTTTAATTGAAAAATTCCTTTTTACATGGTTCTTCTACAATATGGTTTGTTATGGGTGCTGGAAATTTTTTGGGAAAAATTCCTTGGCCATCGCTTATACTTGGGTATATCAACCAACATGCTTACCCCCACAACAACCCATTGGTCACCTTGACATTGCAATAAACTTGAAACGGATGCATTGGCATTGCTTGCATTGTTCAATGCTCTTACTCACTGCTCACTTCACTGCAATGTTAACGATTGACTTCCTGTTGATGATGATACAACAATACAACCAACAACAATACAACTGTAACAAACAACTATAACTGATGCTGTGAATGGTTATATTGGGTTTGTGGGGTGTGTGTGTGCGATTGTGATAATGCTCTTTAATACTTACGCTATTAACTTGCATTCTCTCTCTCACACACAAAAACTATCGTTATTCTTCGTTCTTCATGGATTCGACACATTGCTGCGTGCTTTCGTGTGTGTGTGCATACTTACTCGTCCAATGATGTTCTCTTCTACATGAATGCTTGGTACGCTTATTCACTTGCATCCTTTCATAGATAACTTGGCTGCCCATTGTGATTTATGTTCCAGCATTGGCGTTCAATCAAGGTAAAATCCACTTGTTATTTGATTTCATTGTACGAATACATTATTCGTTAGTGAAAGAAATTTTGTTTTTCTTTTAAAAGTTATATTCTATTATTTTTTCAATTTCTTTGGAGTTTTTATTCAATATAGTTTATTAGATTAATTTATAATCTTCTTGTTCTCAGTAACGGGAGTTAATATTCACATTATAACGCCTCTGGTATGCATGGTATGCATTTTCTATACATGTGTGGTAAGTTTAAGAATTTTAAGAATTTATTGAGAGAGGGAGAGAGAAAAATCATTAAAAAGAGATGATTTTATTTTAAGAGAGGAAGAGATAGTGGTACTTAAATTGATATAAGATAAAATAACTTATTTATTATTAGCCTCTTATTATTTGATTATTATGGTGGTGGCTGTTTCAGATTTTCTCTCTATTGAACGATTTGTAATTTAAATTATTTGACAATATTGGTAAACTCATAGACCCTATATTATATAGATGGTCCATCCGTGTCAAACGATGTTTGTCAGTTTCGAAGATTAATAATAAATGAAGAAAATAAGAGCACGCTTACATTCTCTTTCGTTTTCCTTTTTGTAGTTTGCCATTTTTTTCATAAAATTAGAACGTTTATAATGCACCAGTGTATTTATAAATAAACTAATATATTAAAAGTTCATATTTGAACAAAAAATTGTGACCAAATCCGCGAAAATACGAAATTTAATTTTGTGCTGTATTTCTCTTTACGAACAGCACAACAGCAAATGCCGGAAAATTAATGTTTGGGACTGACTCCTTACGAAAAAATCAAAACGAAATGTCAGAAAAATAATTTTTGAAACTGACACATTTTTTTTTTCGCGGAGAGAAATGGCTCATCTATCTATATTCTATAATCTATGGGTAAAGCCATTAATCTATTGTTCATAGCGAGCTTTATAATTTCAAAATGTCCAAAAACTAAATATTGTCTGAAATCTGAATCTATTTGGACAAAATTTTTTACACTTTTACAAATTCTATACAATTAAAATTTATTTTTCGAACTGACACATTTTTTCGCGGAGATAAATGGCTCGTCTATCTATATTCCATAATCTATGGGTAAAGCCTTTAATCTATTGTTGAAAGCGAGCTTTATTAGTTTAAAATGTCCAAAAACTAAATACAGTCTGAAATCTGAATCTATTTGGACAACATTTTTTACACTTTTTACAAATTCTCTACAATTAAAATTTAAAACGGCAAACGCTCTGGGACGAAACACAAAGAATATGGGAAATGTTTAATGCAAAAGTTATTTTTGTGTAAAATTTGCGCATATAAGTAGTGGCACAGCACCCTAAACCACACAGTAGTCAGGGTATCAGCGAAAAAATTTTGAATAACAGAAATATTGATTTTAAGCTCCATAAAATATATACCTATAGACTCAGAACCACCTCCTGAGTTGGTTTAGCACTTGGTGTCCGTCCTTCTGATCATGTATTTGTTGAATTTGGTACAGTGTTGATGGAAGAATGGGGGAATATTGGTATAAGTAAAACAAAAAATTAGTTTTACTTGTACATATGTTATTTAAATCTGCACCGATTTGTCTGATATTTTGCAAGCATCCAGATGTACAAAATTTGAAGAAGATCGGCTCAAAAACACGGCTTTTATGATGAGAGGAATCATTAACATCTCTTGTAAGTGTGCAAGAAAATTATAAAATAACGTCTTGATTTGAAATCTTAAATCTGTAGAAGTAAAATCTGGAAATTTTACATTGAGTTTCAAGCAATTCTCATGATCAGTGCACCTTCTACACCCTCAAGAAGTGAAGTCGGTCCATATGGAGGCATTAACAAATGGACCGATAACAACTTAATCCGATACACGTTTTTGTGAGCCTAAAATACCAGAATATTTACAATTTCAGGCAAATCAGATAAAAACTACGGTTTCTAGAAACCCAAGGAGTTAATTCGGCATATCGTTCTTATGGGGGCTATACTAAAATATGGACCGATACTCACCGTTTTCGGCACACCTCTTTATGACCCGAAAATACCTCTAGATTTCCAATTTCAGGCAAATAGGATAAAAACTTCGGATTCTAGAAGCCCAAGAAGTAAAATCGGGAAATCGGTCTATATGGGGGCTATACCAAAATATGGACCGATACTCACCATTTTCGGCACACCTCTTTATGGTCCTAAAATACCTCTAGATTTCAAATTTCAGACAAATTGGATAAAAACTATGGTTTCTATAAGCCCAAGACCCCAAATCGGGAGGTAGTTTTATATGGGGACCATTCCAAAATATGGACCGATACTCACAATTTTTGGCACACGTATTTGTGGTCCTACAATACCTCTAGATTTCCAATTTCAGGTAAATTGAATAAAAACTGCGGTTTGTATAAGCCCAAGAAGTAAAATCGGGAGATCGTTCTATATGGGGGCTATACCAAAACATGGACCGATACTCACAATTTTTGGCACACCTTTTTATGGTCATAAAATACCTCTAGATTTAAAATTTTAGGCAAATTGGATAAAAACTACGGTTTCTATAAGCCCAAGACCCCAAATCGGGAGGTCGGTTTATATGGGGACTATATCAAAACCTGGACCGATATAGCCCATCTTCGAACTTGACCTGCCTGCAGACAAAAGACGAGTTTGTGCAAAATTTCAGCACGATTGATTCATTATTGAAGACTGTAGCGTGATTACAACAGACAGACAGACGGACATCGTTATATCGTCTTAGAATTTCTCCCTGATCAAGAATATATATACTTTATATAGTCGGAAATCGATATTTACAAACGGAATGACAAACTTATTATACCCCCGTCACCATTCTATGGTGGTGGGTATAAAAAGCCAGACGATAAAAAATCTAAAATTTAGCAAACATTTGACGGTCTTTTGGGCTTCCCCTAAGAAATACATATAATCAAATATTCGCCTATCGACAATCGCTATGGTTGTGTTTCACACCAGAATTGCTCAACCTAATCACCAGGCGTAGAAGGTGAATATAATCTCATATGGTGAGATCCGGTTGAGAGTGACTGGTGAGAGCACCAACATGAAGAAATTGTTAAGCTGTATTGATAAGCTATCATGCTCAACAAAGGAGGAGATAACAGTAATAATTCTACTTAGATTAGAATGGAAATCTAAAATTGTGCAATTCAATATAAGCCTGAATTTAATACTACAAAATAGTTCATATAATTAGTGATCTAGTTTCCCTCTCATTCGTGAGCTCTTAATGATTTCTGTTTGTTTGATAAATAAAAATTTCTTCCTCTCTCTCTATCTCTCTCTCAAGAATTAACCACTTCGAAATATCTCTCTAAAATTTTTTATTGAATTTCATAGGGTGGCCTCAAAGCGGTGGTATGGACGGATGTCATACAAACTGTTATAATGGTTGGTGCAATACTATTTGTCATTGTAAAGGGTACCATAGATGTGGGAGGCTTGAGTGTGGTATGGGAACGTAATTGGGCAACAGGAAGAATTGAAATTCCCGAGTAAGAAGAGAACAAAAAATAATGTTTAACGTCATTTCCATCCATGATTTTTCACTTTCAGATTAACCTGGGATCCTACGACACGGATATCTATGCTCTCGATAATGGTGGGCACTTCACTATGGTATGTCCAGGTTAATTGTGGCAATCAAGTTATTGTTCAACGTTATCTTTCGGTACCAACCATTAAAGAGGCCAAAAGAGCGTGTATTTATTTTACCATTGGCATTGTTCTAATCAATATACTTTGTATGTACAATGGTCTCTTGATATTTGCCAATTATCATGATTGTGATCCTTTGAGTACTAAATTGGCCAAGGCCAAAGATCAAATGGTACCATTAATGGTTATGGAAACATTGAAATTTTTACCCGGAATGGCAGGGCTATTTGTGGCTGGAGTATTTAGTGCTGCCCTAAGCTCTCTATCGACTGGTTTGAATTCTTTGGCTGCAGTTTTCTTGGAGGATTATATTAAACCATTTCGTAAGAATGCATTAAGTGAACGTCAAACAGCTTGGATTATGCGTTCCACGGTGGTATTTATTGGCATCATAAGTGTGGCCTTGGTTTTTGTTATACAATATTTGGGTCATGCTGTAATCCAATTATCCACAACATTGTCCTCGGTGACGGGAGGCCCATTACTGAGTTTGTTTTTAATGGGTCTACTAATGCCTTGGATTAATTCAAAGGTAATTTTAGGACAAAGAAATTAAATTTAAATCTTAATTAAAAGGTTTTTATCTTTCAGAGTGCAGTAAGTGGCTGTATAGTGGCATTTGCCACCATGACTTGGATATGTGTGAAATGCCAAGTGGCTTTGGCCACTGGGGAATTAATATATTCTGAGAAGCCTATGTCTACCGAAGGATGTACCTATGATTTTGAGCCTGCTTTAATAACGCTGGCCAATACAACTCTAGTAGATAATGGGTAAACTGATTTCGATTTTTTCAAGGTCCTCTTAATATCCTTAACTTTTATTTTTTCAGCTCCAAAACTATAGCCCAGTACATCTATCAAATGTCTTTCTTCTTCTATGCTGCTGTGGGCTGTTTCATATCCATTATTGTGGCCCATTTGGCTTCCCTAGTATTTGGTCGAAATAATCCCTCGGCCATGAATCCCAGGCTCTTTCCACCATTTATACGAAAATTAATAGAATTTAAAGAATATGAGAGTGTCTTTGAAAAGGATGAAGATGAACAAATTGTCATAGTTTATGATATGAAAATTAAGAGTGACTTAAAATCGTCTTTAAAAGGCGATACGGTTCTCTAAGAGAATCCAGATATATAGTTTATTTTTTTTTTTAAATATTTTAAATTTATTTTTGTTATTTTAATATTTATGAAATAAAACATAGAAATATATATAGAAAAAATTAAATGTGTGTTTATTTTATAGTCTAGAATAATACATTTTTCAGGATGTAAAAGGGATTGTAATGGGCCATTTCGGCGGGGTGCGTACACAAAAAATATTGATTATACGATTATTAAGGAAAAATTTCTTTAATATAAAGATTTTAATTTTCTTTTCCTTAAATATAGGATAATAGTCTTTGAAATTTGCGTCTAAACGTTAAAAACATATATCTTTGAAGTAAAGCTAATTTTCATTAAAGTAAAAAAAGTTTTGAAGTAAAGGAATAATTTTGAAGGTAGTAAATCTTCAAATATGGGCTAAGATTTATTTGAATTTGCATCCTTGGTTAAAAGCTTCATATTTGGCTCGTAATCAATACCCAAATCCTTAAGAGGAGGTCAAAATCTTCGGATCCAAGTATGTTTTTTTAAGTGCGGTTGTTATACCAGAAACTTAAACGATATAAATTAAATTTATCACAACGGCTTGTGAGCACTGTTGCCACTCGTACCAAAAAGAATCTACCAAAATTTGAAAAAAACTCCAAAATTCTACCAAACTTAAAAAAAAGTATTTCGAAGTTTTTTTTTTTTCTATAACGAAATTTATAAAAAAAAATTATTTCTATAAAAAATTTTGTCAAAATTTTATTTTTTATAAATTTTGTCAAAATTTCATTTCTATAGAAAATTTTGTCAAAATTGTATTTCTATAGAAAATTTTATTAATGCAGAAAATTTTGTCAAAATTTTATTTCCATGGAAATTTTTGTTCAATTTTTTTTCTTAGAAAATTTTGTCAAAATTTTATTGCTATAGAAAATGTTGTCAAGTTTTTTTTTAGAAAATTTGGACAATATTTTGTCTATAGAGAAAAATTTTTTCTATGAAGAATTTTTTCCAAATTTTTGATTTTTATAGAAAAGTTTGTCACAAATTTTATTCCTATACAAAATTTTGTAAAAATTTATTTCTATAGAAAATTTTGTAAAAATTTTATTTCTATAGAAAAGTTTGTAAGTATTTTATTTTTATAAAAAATATTCAGAATTTTATTTCTATAGTAAATTTTATCGAAATTTCATTTCTATAGAAAATTTTGTAAAAATTTTATTTCTAGAGTTTTTTTTTCAGAAAATTTTGGTAAATTTGTTTCAATAGAAAATTTTGTATTTTTTCTATGGAGAATTTTTGATTTCTATAGAAAATTTTGTAAAAATTTTATTTCTATAGAAAAATTTGTAAGAATTTCACTTCTATAGGAAATTTTGTCAAAATTTTTTTTCTGTAGTAAATTTCGACAAAATTTCATTTTTTTTTACAATATTTGGTAAATTTGTTTCAATAGAAAAATTTTTATTTTTTTCTATGGAGAATATTTGTTTTCTATAGAAAATTTTGTAAAAATTTTATTTCTATAGAAAAATTTGTAACAATTTTATTTCTGTAGTAAATTTTGAAAAAATTTCCAAAAACAATCTACCAAAATTTGAAACAAAACCCAAAAATCTACCAAAATTAAAAAAAAAGTATTTCGAAGTTTGTTTTTTTCTATAACGAAATTTATAAAATAAAATTTATTTCTAAATAAATAAATAAAAGTTTTTGTCAAAATTTTATTCTTTAGTAAATTTTGTCAAAATTTCATTTCTATAGAAAATTTTGTCAAAATTTTATTCCTGCAGAAAATTTTGTCAAAATTTTATTTCCATGGAAATTTTTTTCAATTTTTTTTTCTTAGAAAATTTTGTCAAAATTTTATGTCTATAGAAAATGTTGTCAAGTTTTTTTTTGTAGAAAATTTGGAGAATATTTTGTCTGTAGAAAAAATATTTTTTCTGTGGAGAATTTTTTCCAAGTTTTTGATTTTTATAGAAAAGTTTGTCACAAATGTTATTCCTATACAAAATTTTGTAAAAAATTATTTATATAGAAAATTTTGTAAAAATTTTATTTCTATAGAAAAGTTTGTAAACATTTGATTTTTATAGAAAATTTTCAGAATTTTATTTCTATAGTAAATTTTATCGAAATTTCATTTCTATAGAAAATTTTGTCAACATTTTATTTCTAGAGTATTTTTTTCTTAGAAAATTTTGTCAAAATTTTATTTCTATAGAATTTTTTTTTGTTTTGTAGAATATTTGGTAAATTTGTTTCAATAGAAAATTTTGTATTTTTTTTCTATGGAGAATTTTTGATTTCTATAGAAGATTTTGTAAAAATTTTATTTCTATAGAAAAATTTGTAAGAATTTCACTTCTATAGAAAATTTTTTCAAAATTTTATTTCTGTAGTAAATTTTGACAAAATTTCATTTTTTGTAGAATATTTAGTAAATTTGTTTCAATAGAAAAATTTTTATTTTTTCTATGGAGAATTTTTGTTTTCTATAGAAAATTTTGTAAAAATTTTATTTCTATAGAAAAATTTGTAAGAATTTTATTTCTGTCATAAATCTTGACAAACAAATTTTATTCTTATACAAAATTTTGTAAAAATTTATTTCTATAAAAATTTTTGTAAAAATTTTATTTCTGTAGAAAAGTTTGTAAACATTTTATTTTTATAGGAAATTTTAAGAATTTTTTTTTATAGTAAATTTTATCGAAATTTCATTTCTATAGAAAGTTTTGTCATCATTGTATTTCTAGAGTATTTTTTTCTTAGAAAATGTTTCAAATTTTTATTTCTATAGAAAAATCTTGTCAAGTTTTTTTTTGTAGAATATTTGTTAAATCAATAGAAAAATTTGTATTTTTTTCTATGGAGAATTTTTGATTTCTATAGAAAAATTTGTAAGAATTTCACTTCTATAGAAAATTTTGTCAAAATTTTGTTTCTATAGAAAAATTGTGTCAAGTTTTTTTTGTTTTTTTTTAAGAATATTTAGTAAATTTGTTTCAATAGAAAAACTTTTATTCTTTTCTATGGAGAATTTTTGTTTTCTATACAAAATTTTGTAAAAATTTTATTTCTATAGAAAAATTTGTAAGAATTTCACTTCTATAGAAAATTTTGTCAACATTTTATTTCTGTAGTAAATTTTAAATTTAGTACTATAGAAAAATTTGTCATAATTTTATTTGTATAGAAAATTTTGTCAATTTATTTCTATAGAAAGTTTTGTTATGTTTTTGTTTTCTATAGAAAATTTTATAATTTTTTTATATTAAGAATTTTGTCAAAATTTTATTTCCACATAGAATTTTTTCAAATTTTTATACCCTGCGCCACACTGTGGAACAGGGTATTATAAGTTAGTGCATATGTTTGTAACACCCAGAAGGAGACGAGATTGACACATTGTGTCTTTGGCAATAATGCTCAGGGTGGGTCCCTGAGTCGATATAATCATGTCTGTCTGTCCGTCTGTCTGTGAACACATTTTTGTGTTCGCAATTTAAGTCCAATCGCCTTCAAATTTGGCCCATGTTCCTAATTTGGGTCAGAATAGAACCCTATTGATTTTGGAAGAAATCGGTTCAGATTTAGATACGGCAGCCAGAGTTTTGTTCAGATTTAGATACAGCAGCCAGAGTTTTCAGATTTGCTTGAAATTTTGTACAAACACAACACTTGGTCATATAGTCATTTCATTTCATTTCATTTCTTTATTAAATGCATTCCTACACAACAAGATTAAAATCTTATAATTATAGTATAGGATTATTAATTTGAATAATACATTTGATTATCGTAGTAATTATAAAATAGTTTTAAAATAAATAAATACAATTAAAGTAAAATAAAAGCAATTTAACAAAGGGAGAGAACAGGAGTGGAAAATAAGAAAAATATGTTTTCGTTAAAATAACATTATGAGAATAACAAAAGAAAAGAAAAAAAATATATATACAAAAAAAAGATAAGATATAAATAAATAAATAAAAAATGATAACAATAAGAAAATGGTAGTATATCAAAAATACATTTTGTTAACGTTAAAAAATACATTTTGTTAACTTTAATTATTCCGAAAATATTCAGTAATTAGTCTTTTGAAACTGAAAGCGTTGGTGGTGATTTGCAGTTTATTTGGCAGTCTATTCCAGAGACGTATGACCCATATGTGATAGTGCCATTCTGATACCAACGTTCGACATCTTATATGAATAATCTTTTTCCCCCTATTGGACCTGGCAAAATGTAACCTCTCAAATAGGTATATAGGTAACTTTAAGTTTATCGTCTTGTGTAATAAAATAAGCGCCCTTGTGTTATATAAGTTCTCTAGTGTCAACCCGTATAGCCGAGTACTGTACCCGGAAATATGGTCAAATCTCCGGATACCGTAGACATAACTAGTGATATTATTAAACAGTACATTAAGTTTCCGCATACTGACACTGTCACAATGGGAGAACAATTCACAGCCATATAACAAAGATGGCATGAGGTAGGTCTTTGCTAATAGAGATCTTATATTCTGTGGAGTAAATGAGTGTGACGCCCAGAGTATCCTTAATTTGTTATATGTTATTCCAGTTATACCATTAACATGATTCGACCAAGTTAGATTTTCATTAAATATTACTCCCAGGTTTTTGCAAAACTTAACAATTTCAATCCTTTGGCCATTGAGGATAATGTTGGGTTCTGTAATTCATTGTCTTGTTCGACCCTTAATAACGAGACACTTAGATTTATCTGGGTTCAGACACAACCCATTGGATGATGCCCATTCATGAACAGCGACAAGGTCATCATTCACCATCTTGACCACATCATCCAATAGGTTTCTATCCGCACCCAAATAAATCTGCACGTCATCTGCATATAGATGAATTTTGCAATACCTCAGGTACTTTGGAAGATCATTTATGTAGCACGTGAATAAAAGTGGTCCCAATACTGAGCCTTGTGGAACGCCTTTGTGCAGCGGAAGAGGTCTAGAAATTTCATTACTTAAGTAGACAGATTGACTTCGGTTATTAAGATAAGAGTAGACCAAACGAATGGCAGAACTGGAGAAGTGATAGAAATATTGGAGCTTTGAATAGAGAATATCATGGTCCACGGTATCAAATGCTTTCGAATGGTCAAGCAATACTAACAACCCTGTCATCCATCATCTACATCCTGTCTCATATCCTCACATACATTTAGCAAGGCTGTGGTGCAACTATGACTTGCCCTGAAACCTGATTGGTGCACACTTATCAGGTTACGGGTTTGAAGAAAAGAGCTAATCTGTTTATGCATCAGTTTCTCCGCAACCTTAGACAAATATGGTAAAATCGAAATTGGACGGTAGTCACCTTTTGTTTTTGGTACGGGTATAATCCTTGAATGTAACCAACAGGTTGGATAAGTGCCTGACATAAATATTGAGTTCAGCAAGTGCGTGACAACCGGAAGTATATGGGGAAGAACCAATCTAAAAAAACGTGGATCAATACAATCACTGCCAATGGCATTTGATTTTATTGACATACAGGTGGAGAAAACATCACCCTGGGTTACGCTGCTAAATTCAAAACCATATTCCTCCTCGTCCATGCGCATAAATACCCCTTCATAAAAACCTGAATTGGCTCGTACTGTCGGGACATTAACGAACGTTTCATTAATTTCATCCGCAGTTTTGTCAAAATCGTGAGAGTGCAAAATTTGATTGAAATCGTGTGCAAAATTTGATTGAAATCGTTTCAGATTTAGATATAGCTCCCATATATATATCTTTCGCCCAATATGGACCAATATGGTCCTAAAAGCCAGAGTTTTGGTCGAATTTGGTTGAAATTTTGCACAGGGAGTAGATTTAGCATTGTAGCTATGCATGCCAAATTTGGTTGAAATCGATTCAGATTTAGATATAGCTCCCATATATATCTTTCGCCCGATATGCACTTATATGGATCCAGAAGTCAGAGTTTTATCCCGATTAGCTAGAAATTTTGCACAAGGAGTATAATTGGTAATATAGTCATGTATGCCAAATTTGATTGAAATATGGTATCGAAAATTTAGATCTTCAAAGTGGTGCAGGGTATAATATAGTCGGCCCCGTCCGACTTTAGACTTTCCTTACTTGTTTTTCTATAGAAACTTTTGTCAAAAGTTTATTTCTATATACATACAATTATGTACATTATAGTTGGAGATGAAGACTTTCGAAAATCTAACAAAATATCAACAATTCTACCAATCTACCAAACAATAAAAATTCCATTATTTATGGTAGAATTCTACCAACTGTGGCAACCGTGCATGTGAGTCTTAAATTATGCCAAAATCAGAAAATAGACTTCACATATAGTCCACGACGAAAACATCTCGGAGTACTAAATCTTGATTTGTAGATATACAATATTTCAGTTGTTTGCTTGTTTTTCTTTATATTTTTAGTAAAAAAAAATTAGAATTTTTTTTTTGTGGGAAACTTTTATCTACACAACTCGAAAAGAATTTGAAATAAATCTCTGCTCTTTTACAACATTTCCAATTTGATACCAGATTTAAGAATTTATCCCTTAAATTAACACATGGGGGGGGGGGGGGGGGGTAGGAGGATATGACGGACAGAATGTCAAAGGTTTATAGGTTATATATAGAAAAAAGTATATAAAATTAGGTGGGTCCAAGACCAATATTTGTAGTAGACATGTAAATCTAAAAGGAAACAAATTGATTGTGGAAATGCATTTCGAAAAGTGTATATTGAAGGCGCACTAAGAGCTTAAGTTTTGGTTTCCATTTCTTTAAAATTCTTGTGGTCTGAAGGAAGAAAAATTTTCTCTGTTCAAAATACCCTAGTAATGTTTGAAAATTCAATTCTAATTTATTTATTAATGAAAAAACGGCTTGTATATATAATATGTTTTATAATAACACCGTGTGCAAATTACATAGGATGCGTTTTAGTTAAATTAATAAATAAATAATTGCATACTTTTAGGTGCAACATTTAAAAAGCTTGTTTACTACACGGCAGCTTAATCAATTCCCTTCATGAAAAATATTTATAATTTGTAAAATTGGAATTTCTAAAATATTTGGAAAATTATGACCTTCGAGTACCTTAAAGTATGCATTAGCTATAAATTTGGAGCTTATACCATCAATACGCCTGTAAAATAATTTCGCATGTACTAATATTTGCATTGTTCTATTTGTATTTTTTTTTTCTGAAATTTTGGCCTTAGATTCTAAATGAAATAAATTATAGTGGCTTTTACATTTTTACAAATAATTTCATTTCCTTTTGTAAATACCAGTCATGCTCATATTTTGATTTTTCATAAAGTTTGTGGAAAGCGAAATATTATAGAGACGCATAGAGGAAAGAAACAGTGTTTGCGGTTGGTGGAATATCGACAAAAAACATATAATGAAATTGTCGAAACAAATATAGAAAATCGACAAAAAAATTGGCATTTTCGTACACGGAAATATTACAAGGGAAAAATCTCTTCGTTGTTTTTATGCAACATTCATTTTAACTTTTCTTGGTATATCCATTAAATGTACAAAAGTTTTGCACAAAAACTATGAAATTTTTCATTAAAAGAACTTTAAATTTCGTATTTTGAAAAAAAAAAGACTATAAACATTCTTTTCAAGAAATTTGTTATTGATATTGTGTAAATTTAATGCCTTAGCATTTAGACTAAAAGTTTAAATTTATTAAATTTAGACTATAAAAATAATGAAAATGACAATGCATTTTACTTTAAAGAAATCTTGTCTTACCTCCAGGATGTACAACTTTAAAGAAGGAGTTCACAATTAAATTTTAAATAATATTTCTTTCTTTAAACAAATTTGCCCATATTATTGTAAGAAATTTGGATTTCATAATCTTTTCTATTTGGGCAGTATTGTTTTAGTCTATAGCTTGAACCCTTCGCCCAAGTGTCACTGTTTGTGATGCTTTACTTTATAACTTTTTTAACATATTTTCTTTAAGTTGTGCCAATTTATATGTTAATTTGATTATCTAAAATTTTAACCAATAATACAATATTTGTGGACACCTTTTCTATCTCATACCATAGTGTTTTAAATTGTAAACATATACCGCCTGAAAGTATGCTAATAAAAAAAACGAAATGACAAAGCTTATTCCTACCCCCGTCCTATGGTTGTGGGTATATAACGTTTATAAATCCATTTAAATCGTTTTTTTTTATATCCTCCTCACATCGAAATATTGTTCTAAGACCCCATAAGGTATATGTATTCTGGGTCGTGGTGAAATTCTGAGTCGATCTAAGCATGTCCGTCCGTTCGTCTGTTGAAATCACGCTAACTTCCCAACAGAACAAGCTATCGACTTGAAACTTGGCACAAGTAGTTCTTATTGATGGTATTGCAAATGGGCCATATCGGACCACTTTTACGTATAGCCCCCATATAAACCGATCCCCGGATTTGGCTTGCGGAGCCTCTAAGAGAAGTAAATTTCATCCGATCCGGCTGAAATTTGGTACATGGTGTTCGTATACGATGTGTAACAACAATGCTAAAATTGGTCCTTATCGGTCCATAATTATATGTAGCCCCCATATAAACCGATCCCCATATTTGACCTCCGGAGCCTTTTGGAGGAGCAAAATTCATCTGACTCAGTTGAAATTTGGTACGTGTTGTTAATATATGGCCTCAAACACCCATGCAAAAATTGGTCGAAATCGGTCCATAATTATGTATAGCCCCCATATAAGCCGATCCCCAGATTTCACCTCTGGAGCCTACTGGAAGAGCAAATTTCATCCGATCCTGTTGAAATTCAGTACGTGGTGTTTATATATAGCCTCTAACATCCGTGCAAAAGTTGGTCCAAATCGGTTCATAATTATATATAGCCCCCATTATACCGATCCCAGATTTGACCTCCAGAGCCTCTTGAAGGAGCAAACTTCATCCAATCAAGTTGAAATTTGGTACGTGGTGTTTTATATGGCTTCTAACATCCATGCAAAAGTTGGTCCAAATCGGTGCATAATTATATATAGCCCCCATATAAACCGATTCCAAGATTTGACCTCCGGAGCCTCTTGGAAGAGCAAAATTCATCCGATCCGGTTGAAATTCGGTACATGGCCTTTAACAGCCATGCAAAAATAGGTCCAAATCGGTCCATAATTATATATAGGCCCCATATAAACCGATCACCAGAGCCTCAGGGGCCTTTTGGAAGAGCAAATTTCATCCGATCCGGTTGAAATTTGGTACATGGCTCTTAACAGCCATGCAAAAATCGGTCCAAATCGGTCCATAATTATATATAGCCCCCATATAAACCGATTCCCAGATTTGAACTCCGGAGCCTTTGTGAGTAGCAAATTTCATCCGATCCGGTTGAAATTTGGTACGTGGTGTTTATATATGGTCTCTAACAGCCATGTAAAAATTGGTCCAAATCGGTCCATAATTATATATAGCCCCCATATAAACCGATTCCCAGATTTGACCTCCGGAGCCTTTTGGAGTAGCAATTTTCATCCGATCCGGTTCAAATTTGGTACATGGTGTTGGTATATGGTCTCTAACATCCATGCAAAAATTGGTACATATCGGTCCATAATTTTATATAGCCCCCATATAAACCGATTCCCAGATTTGACCTTCGGAGCCTTTTGGAGGAGCAAATTTCATCCGATCCGGTTGAAATTGGGTGCGTTGTGCAAGGATATGGCCGCTAACAACCATGCCAAAATTAGTCCATATCGGTCCATAATTATATTTAGCCCCCAGATAAACCGATTCCCAGATTTGAACTCCGGAGCCTTTTGGAGGAGCAAATTTCATCCGATCCGGTTGAAATTTGGTACGTGGTGTTTATATATGGCCCCTAACATCCATGCAAAAATTGGTCCATATCGGTCCGTAATTATATATAGCCTCCATATAAACCGATCCCCAGATTTGACCTCCGGAGCCTCTTGGAAGAGCAAAATACATACGATCCGATTGAAATTTGGTACGTGGTGTTTATATATGGCCCCTAACATCCATGCAAAAATTGGTACATATCGGTCCATAATTTTATATAGCCCCCATATAAACCGATTCCCAGATTTTACCTCCAGAGCCTCTTGAAGGAGCAAACTTCATCCAATCAAGTTGAAATTTGGTACGTGGTGTTTATATATGGCCTCTAATATCCATGCAAAAATTGGTCCATAACGGTCCATAATTATATATAGCCCCTATATAAACCGATCCCCAGATTTGACCTCCGGAGCCTTTTGGAGAAGTAAATTTCACCCGATCAGATTGAAATTGGGTACGTTGTGCAAGGATATGACCGCTAACATCTGTGCAGAAGTTGGTCCTATCGGTCCATAATTATATATAGCCCCCATATAAACCGATTCCCAGATTTGAACTCCGGAGCCTTTTGGAGGAGCAAATTTCAACCGATCCGGTTGAAATTTGGTACGTGGTGTTTATATATGGCCCCCAACATCCATGCAAAAATTGGTCCATATCGGTCCGTAATTATATATAGCCTTCATATAAACCGATCCCCAGATTTGACCTCCGGAGCCTTTTGGAGGAGTAAATTTCATCCGATTCGATTGAAATTGGGTACGTTGTGCAAGGATATGGCCGCTAACAACCATGCAAAAATTGGTCCATATCGGTCATAATTATATATAGCCCCCAGATAAAGCGACCCCCAATCACACAAAAATTGGTCAATATCAGTTCATAATTGTATATAGCCCCCATATAAAGCAAACCCCGTATTTCACTTCTGAATCTCTAATTACAACGCAACAGTTCATATCGGTCTACTTTTGAGAGGGATCCAGCTGTCAGAGTTTCCAAATTTGGATGGTTTCACTAAATGTATATTTTGCTTTCCGTATAACTTTATGAAAAATCAAATCTTTCAACTTGTAATGCAAGTGGAATTTTGTTAAAAATAAATTTTAATTTTCTTTAGTATTTCGAAATGCGTTTCGGAAGATCAATACGATATTTCTGTTCAATACTATTCACAGTGGGTATGGTAAGTACAAATAGCAAATTATCACCGAGAGGCTTTTAATTTTAATTTATATTCCTTTTAGATTCTCTATTTACCAGTGGCCATATATGTTCCTGCATTGACATTTAATCAAGTGAGTGGCATAGATATTTACACCATTACTCCAGTGGTATGTGTGGTGTGCACATTTTACACATGCGCGGTAAGATTTTTGTAAAATATATTTTTTTCTTGAATATGATTTTCATAGATGATTTTAATCTGCTTAGGGTGGTCTAAAAGCTGTGGTGTGGACCGATGCCATTCAAAGTGTGGTTATGTATGGTACAATTTTGACAATATGCATTAAGGGAACCTTGGACTTGGGTGGTTTAGATGTTGTTTTGGAGAGGAATTGGGAAGGAGGTCGCCTTAATTTTCCCACGTAAGTTATATATGGAATTTATGAAGCTAATTTAAATAGGGAGAAAGGCAAAAGTTGGCTACTAAATGGTAACCGAGATTTCCAGTTGGGTGTCAGGGCAGTCCAGTCAACCGATATAAATCCTTTTTTTATCTTAATTTTTCATCTTTCTATTTGCCTTATTTATAGCATGACTTGGGATCCCACTGTGCGTCTATCGGTGGTATCGGTATTTTTGGGTAGTACTCTTCACAAAATCCAATCGAATGATGTAAATCAAATGTCCTTGCAAAGATTTCTCTCTTTACCCGATATGGAAAAGGTTAAACAGTGTATGATTCTATTTACAATATTGCTAATGTTTTTGTTATCCTGTTGCTGTTACATGGGTCTCTTGAGCTATGCCACCTATTATGATTGTGATCCTTTGAGTACAAAAGTAAGTTGAATTATCCACAAGGGAAAGGATAACGGTTTTCTTTATATAATTTTTTCTATTTTTTTCTCTAAATTTTCCTCTTTTAGCTAGCCCGAGCCCCTGATCAATTACCCACCATATTGGTTATGCGTATTTTGGGTGTTATACCCGGCTTACCGGGTCTTTTTGTGGCTGGTGTGTTTAGTGCTGCCTTAAGTTCTCTTTCTACAGGCTTGAATTCTATGGCCTGTGTAATATCAGAGGATCTGATAAAACCATTACTGCCCAAACCTTTAACAGAAAGGCAAACTTTATTTCTGCTACGCTTTATTGTGGCCTTTTTTGGTTTGGGTTGTATTGCTGCTGTGTTTGTAGTGGAGAAATTGGGAACTGTCTTAACCCTGGCGACCATGACGGGAGCAGTAACAATGGGTCCTCTTTTGGGATTCTATATAATGGGAGTTTGTATGCCTTGGGTAAAAGGAAATGTAAGATTTCACAAGGATCGAGTCAAGAGCACGGTTGCCATATGACCCAAAAATAATCTAACAAAATGTAGAGAAATTTTTACCAAACAAACAATTTTTATTTTGCTATATTTTTATAGAAAATTTTGTCAAAATTTTATTTCTATAGAAAATTTATTCAAAATTTTATTTCTATAGAAAATTTCAACAAAATATTATTTCTATAGAAAATCTCATCAAAATTTTTTTTCTGTGGAAAATCTCAACAAATTTTTCAAATTTTATCAAAAATTTATTTCTAACGAAAATTTTGTTAATATTTGATTTCTATAGAAAATTTTGTTAAAATTTTACTTCAATAAAAATTTTGTCAAAATTTTATTTTTATAGAACATTTTGGTAAAATTTTATTTCTATGGAAAATTTTGTCAAAAAATTTTTTCTATAGACAATTTTGTCAAAAGTTTATTTCTATAGAAAATTTGAATAAAATATAATTTCTATAAAAAATCTCAACAAACGTTTATTTCTATGAAAAATCTCAACAAAATTTTATTTTACAGAACATTTTATCAATTTTATTTTTATAGAAAATCTCAAAAAAATATATTTCTATGGAAAATCTCAACAAAATTTTATTTCTATACAAAATTTTGTCAAAACTTTACTTCTCTAGACATTTTTGTCAAACTTTTATTTCGATAGAAAATTTTGTTAAAATTTTATTTCTATAGAAAATTTTGTCAAAATTTTATTCCTATAGAAAATTCTGTTGACATTTTATTTCTATAGAAAATTTTGTCTAACTTTTAATTCTGGAGACAATTTTGTCAATATTTTATTTCTATAGAAAATTTGGTCTACATTTTATTTCTATAGAAATATTTGTCAAAATTTTATTTCCATAGAAAATTTTGTCAAAATTTTATTTCTATAGAAAATTTTGGAAAAATTTTATTTCCAACGAAAATTTTGTCAAAAATTTTGTTTCTATAAAATATTTTGTCAAAATTTTATTTCTATAGAAAATTTCAATAAAATATTATTTCTATAAAAAATCTCAACAAAATTTTATTTCTATGGAAAATCTCTACAAAATTTTATTTCTACAGAAAATTTGATCGAAATTTTATTTTTTAGAAAATTTTGTAAAAATTTTATTTCTATAAAAAAGTTGGTCAACATTTTATATCTATAGAAATGTTTGTCAAAATTTTATTTCCATAGAAAATTTAGTCAAAATTTTATTTCTATAGAAAATTTTGTTAAAATTTTAGTTCTATAGACAATTATATCAATGTTTTATTTCTACAGAAAATTGTATAGAAAATTTTGGTAATATTTTATTTCTGTGGAAAATTTTGTCAAAACTTTATTTTCATAGAAAATTTTGTCAAAATTTTACTTCTATAGAAAATTTTGGCAAAATTTTATTTCTATGGAAAATTTTGTCAAAAATTTTGTTTCTATAGAAAATTTCAAGAAAATTTTATTTCTATAAAAAATCTCAACAAAATTTTATTTCGACAGAAAATTTGATTAAAATTTTATTTTTGTAGAAAATTTTGTTAAAATTTTATTTCCATAGAAAATTTTGTTAACATTTTATTTCTATACAAAATTTTGTCTAACTTTTATTTCTATAGACAATTTAGTCAACATTTTATTTCTATAGAAAATTTTGTCAAAATTTTACTTCTATAGACAATTTTGTCAATGTTTTATTTCTACAGAAAATTTTGTCAAAATTTTAATTGTATAGAAAATTTTGGTAAAATTTTATTTCTGTGGAAAATTTTGTCAAAATTGTTGTTTTTATAGAAAATTTTTTCAAAATTTTATTTTTATAGAAAAATTTGTTAAAATTTTATTTTCATAGAAAATTTTGTTAACATTTTATTTCTATACAAAATTTTGTCTAACTTTTATTTCTATACACAACTTAGTCAAAATTTTACCTCTATGGAAAATTTTGTCAAAAATTTATTTTTATAGAAAATTTTGTCAAATATGTATTTACATAGAAAATTTTGTTAAAAATTTATTTCTACAGAAAATTTCAACAAAATATTTCTAAAGAAAATCTCAACAAAATTTTATTTCTATAAAAAATTTTGTTAAAATTTTAATTCTATAGAAAATTTTAGCAAAAATTTTATTTCTATAGAAAATTTTATTTTTTTAGAACATTTTGTCAAAATTTTACTTCTATAGAAATTTTTTTCAAAATTTTACTTTTATAGAAAATTTTGTTAAAATTTTACTTCAATAGAAATTTTGTCAAAATTTTATTTCTATAGAAAATTTTGTCAAAAATTTATTTCTATAGAAAATGTTGTCAAAAGTTTATTTCTATAGAAAATTTGAATAAACTATTATTTCTATAAAAAATCTCAACAAAATTTTATTTTTACAGAAAATTTTATCACAATTTTATTTTTATAGAAAATCTCAACAAAATTTTCTTTCTATACAAAATTTTGTCAAAACTTTACTTCTATAAAAATGTTTGTCAAAATTTTACTTCTATAGAAAATTTTGGCAAAATTTTATTTCTATGGAAAATTTTGTCAAAATTTTTGTTTCTATAGCAAATTTTGTCAACAGTTTATTTCTATAGAAACTTTTGTCAAAATTTTACTTCTATAGAAAATTTTGTCAATATTTTATTTCTATAGAAAAATTTGGTCTACATTTTATTTCTATAGAAATATTTGTCAAAATTTTATTTCCATAGAAAATTTTGTCAAAATTTTATTTCTATAGAGAATTTTGTCAAAATGTTATTTCTATAGACAATTTTGTCAAAATTTTATTTCAATAGAAAATTTTGTCAAAATTTTATTCCTAAATTAAATTTTATTAACATTTTATTTCTATACAAAATTTTTTCTAACTTTTATTTCTATAGAAAATTTAGTCAAAATTTTACCTCTATAGAAAATTTTGTCAAATATGTATTTCCATAGAAAATTTTGTTAAAAATGTATTTCTATAGAAAATTTCAACAAATTATTTCTATAGAAAATCTCAACCAAATGTTATTTCTATAAAAAAATTTGTTAATATTTAAATTCTATAGAAAATTTTAGCAACATTTTATTTCTATAGAAAATTTTATTTTTATAGAAAATTTTGTCAAATTTTACTTCTATAGAAATTTTTGTCAAAATTTTTGTTTCTATAGGAAATTTTGTCAAAATTTTATTTCCATGGAAAATTTGGTTTTTTTTTCCTAAATTAAATTTTGTAGACATTTGGTTTCTATAGAAAATTTTGTCAAAATTTAGTTTCTATAGAAAATTTTGTCTAACTTTTATTTATATACACATTTTTGTCAAAATTTTATTTATATACACAATTTGTCAAAATTGTATTTCTATAGAAAATTTTGTCAAAATTTTATTTCTATAGAATTTTTTTTCTATACAAAATATTGTTAAAATTTTATTTCTATAGAAAATTTGTCAAAATTTTCTTTTGTTTATGCAAAATTTTGTTAAAATTTTATTTCTATAGAAAATTTGTCAAAATTTTTGTACTATAGAAAATTTTTGTCAAAAGTTTATTTCTACAAAAAAATTTTAAAGTACCTCTTAGTTGGAAAGAAATATTTTGCAAAATCTACCAAAACATCAAGAATTTTACCAATCTACCAAACTGTGAAAAAATCTACCATTTTTGGTAGAATTCTACCAACTGTGGCAACCGTGGTCAAAATACAGGGCAAATATTTGATCAATATATGGACAACAAACTTTATTTATTACGTAGATATTTTTATTACTTACTTAGAATGGAATAAATCCTGACCATGTAGAATGAAAGGTGAATAGAATATGAATTTGAATGAATTACAATGAACCAGCATTGCCGTTGAGAATTTCTAGAAAGTGGCACAAAAAGTGTCACAAGCTATAAAAGCTGATTTTACAAAAGCGCCTCAAAAATCGACACATTTTTAAAGAGAAAATACAATAGTTATTAGTGAAATAACTTTTTTTAATTAGATCTTAACAAGATCTTAACAAGTCTAACTTAGATTTATTTCCATTTAGTTGAAAATCGTTGAAAGTTAATATTGAGATGATAGTTCTGTTTTACCGACTATAGAAAATTTTTGATGCATACTTTTAGGTGGTTAAAGTGTACACTGATAATTTTAAGGTTAACAAAGAAAAGTTGTTCAGAAATATAATATTCGACTCGTGAACTCGATTTTTTGTTTAGAATCAAATCATATATGTAATTTTGAAGATATAATTATAAATGAGTGTAACTAAAAAGTGTCATATTATGAAAAAAAAAGTTGTAAAAAGTATCACATTTAGTGGCAGAAAAGTATCACAGCTTGAAAAAAATGGCACAACGGTAATTCTGCAATAAACCTATACGATCAAAGAGGGCAACAAGTCGTTTACGCGGATTGGTGTCATCTTTTGTAATCTCATCTCAATACCTTGGTAGAATTGTCAAATTAAATATTGGCTAATTTTTTTGAAAATCCACTAATAGACTTTTGGTGTTGGTCAAAAATAAGCGAACATCAAGTTTAGAAGTCGAATTTGAATTAAAAAGAGAATATTATGTGGCTCTTTTTATGCTGAATATTCATCAAAAATGTCGAAAAATGCTACGTTGAATTCGGTGATTAATATTTGATTCTATTAAGAAAAAATTGAATTAATTAATTTTTGGTTGAATCTTGTTTTTTTTTTTAATTTTAATTGAAAACGTAAAACATGAACGTTTTTTTGACGAAGAATATTTTTTTTCCGTTTCTATCAAATATTTGCCTAGTGTGACCATGCCACCAAAAAACTTTAAATTTGATTATACAAAAATTTAATTTTTTCAGAGTACCTTAGTGGGTGGCATTGTTTCATTTGTTGCTCTTGGCTGGATTTGTTTCAATGCCCAATGGGGTCAAATGACTGGCGAAATAAGGCATCCTAAACTACCTATATCCGTGGAGGGATGTACATATGAATTTGATAATTCCACCTATTTGGAGAGGCTAAAATATACGTAAGATTTTTTAAGAATTTTTTAATTATTCAATTTTATTTTTTTTAATAAATTTTGATTATTTTTCAGACCCTCGGAGCGTAATATCTATCACCTTTCTTTTATGTGGTATACTGGCTTTGGTGGTATTATCTGTTGTTTAGTGGGAAATTTAGCTTCTCTCGTATTTGGAACCACCAAAGCAGAGGATATAAATCCTGATCTCATTTCTCCAGTATTTCATAGATTTTTACCCAAGGAGGTGGGAAAGAATAAGAAAAGACAGAGGGAAGTGGAAGCATTACAAAAATTAGTCCCTCACAAAAGGATTGTAGATATTAAGAAATCATTGGAATATGTTGAATAAAGTTGTGTGACAGTAAATCTCTTGGTTTCAGTTTTTTCTTTAATAATTTAAGATAATTTTAATTATTTTACTATTCATTATTTTATTAATTTTACCCCAGCAAAAAAATGGAAGTTGTTCTAAAGGCTCAATTTTAAAAGCATTTTCAAAGAAGTTCCCTATTTTAACTACACAGGAGGTTGTTTTGCTTCAGTTTGTTTAAAACTTGTTTTTCATATTTTTTTAGTAATATTTAAAAAAAATTGTCTCAAATTATTAAAGTTTTGTCGAAGAAACTACAAAATCATTTTTAGAAAATTTTGTCAAAATTTTAATTTTAAATAAAATTTTGTCAATATTTTATTTCTATAAAATTTTGTAAAAATTTTATTCCTATATAAATTTTTTTGTCAAAAGTTTATTTCTATAGAAAATTTTGTCAAAATTTTATTTCTAAAGAAAATTTTATCAAAATTTTATTTCTATAGAAAATTTTGTCAGTATTTTATTTCTAATGAAAATTTTGTCAAAATTTTATTTCTAAATAAAATTTTGTCAATATTTTATTTCTATAAAATTTTGTCAAAATTTTATTTCTAAATAAAATTTTGTCAATATTTTATTTCTATAAAATTTTGTACAAATTTTATTTCTAAAGAAAATTTTGTCAAAATTTTATTTCTAAAGAAAATTTTGTCAAAATGTTATTTCTAAAGAAAATTTTGTCAATATTTTATTTCTAATGAAAATTTTGTAAATACTTTATTTTATAGAAAAATTTGTCAAAATTTTATTTCTGTAGAAAATTTTGTCAACATTTTATTTCTATAGAAAATTTTGTCAAAATTTTATTTCTATAGAAAAATTTTGTCAAAATTTTATTTCTATAGAAAATTTTGTCAAAATTTTATTTCCTTCTTTTTTCAAAATTTTATAGAAATAAAAAAAGTTTGTCAAAATTTTATTTTTACAAAAAAAAAAAAAAAATAGTAAAATAAAGTACCTCTTAGTTGGAAAGCAATATTTTGCAAAATCTACCAAGACATCAAGAAAAGGCACAACTTTAAAAGCACTTCCAAAGAAGTTCCCTATTTTAACTAAGCTTTTTTACATTTTTTCATTTTTTTTTGTCTCAAATTATTAAAATTTGGTCGAAACAAAATGCTAAATGATTTCTATAAAAATTAGGTATTAAAATCATAAAAAAAATTTTAAAATTATTTATTTGATAAAATATCATAGAATTGTATAATCCAAACAGTCAAAACCCTGTATTCGAGTCACACTTAAGGAAGTGATGCAAACTCAGTGCTATGGCCGATGAAATGGTGGATAATCGTCTGATGACAGGCCATGTTAAATTCATTGCTTCTGCGCCGATTTTGCACCACTTCCGGATCCAAAAAGAAAATGTTCACTACTTTTTTTGCTGGGATATTTAATCAAATTAAAGGTAGTTAACTGTTTCAGAGATGCCACTGTATTATTACATTAGGGCATGGAAACCAAATTTTCTCATCAGCTGTTTCAGAAATGGCAATTTATTATTAAAAACCATTTTTCCTCTCCCCAAAAAAATGATGATTGCCTTAAAAATTAATTTTTAAGCTATTTGTTTAAGTTGGATAATTTATATTTTTTTTCAGTGTATCATCCAATATGAATATTTTAAAATCTCTTTGGTGTCAGTGTTTCTTGTTTCGGTAGTTGCACACTTGCACTCTTCATTTGTTTGCCTTCACCGCACTGTATAATTTTTGATCTGTTTCCTTATGGTTTTTAAAAATTTCCGGTTTTCCTCTTTTTCGTCTTTTATTTTTATTTCTTTAGTACTTAGAGATGCGATTTGATCGCCGCCTAAGAACTTTCGGTTCTATATTATTTTTGATTATATCGGTAAGTGGATTTCTATTAAAACGCAATATTTGAATACTTTCAACATAGAAGAAATTTCTTTGAGTGAGAAATTAAATTGATATCAAACGACTTCCAAGAAATTACAGCCATAAATGTCTAGAGAAGATCATAGATTCTGTGAAGCAAAGATTCTTTTGTATACGGATAATAATATTTGGGATATTTTCGTCGATTTTTTAAAGACCCTGACTGAATGCGAAGTCTGTACTACTAGTGCTAATTCATTAGCCGTCTAGGGCCTGGAATACATATTTAGAATAGATACCAATAGTGAAAAGGACCTGCATTATTCTCCAAGATCTTTGTCTTACAGTCAACTCAAGATCTATACAATTACTTGGAAAGGAATAAATCCATACCGAGTGGAATAGAAGATGAAGATATAACAAATTTGAAAAATGAAATGAACGAATATGGACAACCATTAGTTTCCAAGGATTGCTATTGATTTGCAAAATACGAAATTCGAATTTTTCGATATTTGGAAAAATGGAAAGTCGGCTTATCGATTCCCATTACATTGACGGTTGCACTTAAATACAATTTTTACAAAAATTTCTATAGAAATAAAATTTTGACAAAATTTTCTATAGAAATAAAATTTTGACAAAATTTTCTATAGAAATAAAATTTTGACAAAATTTTCTATAGAAATAAAATTTTGACAAAATGTTCTAAAGAAATAAAATTTTAACAACATTTTCTTTAGAAATAAAATTTTTCCAACATTTTCTATAGAAATAAAATGTTGACAACATTTTCTATAGAAATAAAATTTTGACAACATTTTCTATAGAAATAAAATTTTGACAAAATTTTCTATAGAAATAAAATTTTGAAAAAATGACCTAAAGAAATAAAATTTTAACATTTTCTTTAGAAATAAAATTTTGCCAAAATTTTCTATAGAAATAAAATTTTGACAAAATTTTCTACAGAAAAAAATTTGACATAATTTTCTATAGAAATAAAATTTTGTCAAAATTTTCGATAGAAATAAAATTTTGACAAAATTTTCTAGAGAAAATAAATTTTTCCAAATTTTCTATAGAAATAAAATTTCGACAAAATTTTCTATAAAATTAAAATTTTGACAAAATTTTCTATAAAAATAAAATTTTGACAAAATTTTTTATAGTAATAAAATTTTCTATAGAAATAAAATTTTGACAAAATTTTCTACAGAAATAAAATTTTGACAAAATTTTCTACAGAAATAAAATTTTGACAAAATTTTCTATACAAATAAAATGTTGACCAAAGTTTTGATAGAAATAAAATTTTTATAAAATTTTTTTTATAGAAATAAAATTTTGACAAAGTTTTCTATAGAAATAAAATTTTGACAAAATTTTCTTTTGAAATAAAATTTTGACACATTTTTCTAAAGAAATAAAATTTGGGAAGATTTTCTATAGAAATAAAATTTTGATAAAAATTTCTATAGAAATTAAAATTTGACAAAATTTTCTATAGAAATAAATTTAAATTTTTTAATTCAGTTCCATGTTCTTAAATTTTTTTACTTAAACAGTGGCTTTGTATTACAATGGCTGAAATATGCCTGAAGGCTGGTAATATAGTTTAAACTTTCATAAAATCGGAAACAAGTTTGATGTCTGTAATCGATAGCGTTTGATATCGACTAATTTCTTTTAAATGGAAAAAATGCTTCAATTGTTGAAAGACTGTTAACATGGATTTATTCATTATGGTTCGCAAATATCGATCATTTTGTCAATGCACTCTTTTAGATTTTATGGATGCCTATATCTATTTATGTTCCGGCTTTAACATTCAATCAAGGTAATAGAGAAAATTATAAATTTTTTTGTTTTAATTAAAAAATTATTTTTTTTTTACTTTCTAGTAACTGGAATCGATTTATATACAATAATACCAGTGGTCTGTGTTATCTGTACCTTTTACACCTGCATTGTAAGTATAAGGACTTTTTGTTGATAATCCTTCGATATGATGTCTTCAATTTGCGTTTTTCTTCTAGGGTGGCATTAAGGGTGTCATATGGACAGACGTTTTACAAAGTTTCATAATGATTGCTTCTATGGGTTTTGTGATTATAAAAGGTACAATGGATGTAGGAGGTATGAGTGTGGTATATGAAAGAAATTTGGCAACTGGGAGATTAGAGGCACCCGAGTGAGTATTAAGATAATTTAAAAATACATTATTATTTATTTAAAAAAATTATATTTTTTCTTCTAGATTCACTTTTGATCCCACTGTGCGTATGGGTTTCTTTGCTGTCTTTGTTGGGGGTACTATGTTGAAGATTCAACATACTTGTATTATACAACCTGCGGTCCAGAGATTCCTCTCCCTACCCGGTATGAAGGAAGTTAAACAGGCTTTGATTATATTCATCATAGGTTTGGTTTGTATACTGGGCATGTGTATCTATATGGGTCTTTTGGCATTTGCAGCATATTACAATTGTGATCCCATAACGACAAAGGTAAAAATAAAACAAAAATCTATAGTAAGATCTTTAATAAGATTTTAAATTTTTTAAATAAAATTAAAATAATAAATTAAAAATTAAATTTCAATAAAAAATAAAAATTTCATTGAAATTTTAATTTCAATTTATTTTAATTGAATTAATTTTTTTTGATATTCCATAAAATTTATTTTTGTTGGCCCAAGTCAAGAATCAATCCTAAAAAAAAATTCAAAGCATAAAAATCCTAAAATAAAATTAAAATTTAATTGAACTTATTTTATCAAGTCCTAATTTCAATTTAATTTAATTAATTTATTTTATGATATTCCATAAAATTTATTTTAGTTGACTTATGTCAAGAACCAATCATAGATTTAAATTTTATGTATTTTATGATGATTTAATTTGAAATAATTTTAATTTTATTAAAGCCGGTCTAGATTTAAAAAAATAATCGTAAAAAAAATTCAATCAAAACATAATAAATCTCAAACAAAATATAAAATAAAATTTAAATGTCATATTTTTTATATTTATATTTAAATTTATTTTAATTAAATTATGAAATCTATGTTATAAATATCTGCTGATTGTACCGTTCTAAATTTTAATCATTAAACCTCGAATATAATTAAAATTTATTTTATCCCTTGTATGTAATGCCAGGGCTAAATATAAATCATAAAATATCTAAAAAAAATTAAATTTAATTTTATTTATTTTTCAATATATTAATTTCATTATTATGACATTTCATGAATTTTCTTTTAGTGGATTTAAGTCAAGGACTAAATTTTTAATTTTTATGTAATAGACACCTACCGATTATCCCGGTCTAAATTTGAATCAAAGCAGGCCCTTATAATAAAATAAAATTTTTTTAACATATTTTAAAATTTAAATTCAATTAATTTCAAATAATTAATATCGAATAGAACGAAAAAATAAAATTTTATTTAAATTATTTTAATATGTCTTAAATTAAATTTATTTTAATTGGCTAAGCCAATTAAATTGCCTTGTGTGTAATAAATTGATTATTACATAAAATATTGCGGTCTAAATTTAAGTTGTAAAATCTCGAATACAAAAAAGCTAAACATAAAATTTAATTTAATTTCAATTTTTTTACATATTATAATTTAAATTTATGCCGGTCTTAATTTATGATTGTTTTCACAAAATAAATTTAAAACAAAATAAAATTAAAATTTCATTTCAATTATTTTAAGTTTTTTTTATTAAATTTTTAATTTAAATTTAAGTAATATATCTTAAATTAAATTTATTTTAATTGGCCTTGTATGTAATAAATTGATTATTACATACAATATTACGGTCTGAAGTTGTAAAATCTGGAATACAAAAACAAAACTAAACATAAAATTTAATTTAATTTAAATTTGTTTGCATATTTTAATTTAAATTTATCTTAAATTTATTTATGCCTTTTTATGACATTTTTCATAAAATAAATTTAAAACAAAGCAAAATCTTAAAATGAAATTAAAATTTCATTTCAATTATTTTAATTTTTTATACCCTCCACCATAGGATGGGGATATATTAACTTTATCATTCCGTTTGTAACACATCGAAATATTGCTCTAAGACCCCATAAAGTATATATATTCTGGGTCGTGGTGAAATTCTGAGTCGATCTGAGCATGTCCGTCCGTCCGTCCGTCCGTCTGTTGAAATCACGCTAACTTCCGAACGAAACAAGCTATCGACTTGAAACTTGGCACAAGTAGTTGCTATTGATGTAGGTCGGATGGTATTGCAAATGGGCCATATCGGTCCACTTTTACGTAAAGCCCCCATATAAATGGACCCCCAAATTTGGCTTGTGATTGCTCTAAGAGAAGCAAATTTCATCCGATCCGACTGAAATTTGGTACATGGTGTTAGTATATGGTCTCTAACAACCATGCAAAAATTGGTCCATATCGGTCCACTTTTACGTGTAGCCCCCATATAAACGGACCCGCAAATTTGGCTTGCGATTGCTCTAAGAGAAGCAAATTTCATCCGATCCGGCTGAAATTTGGTACATGGTGTTAATATATGGTCACTAACAACCATGCAAAAATTGGTCCATATCAGTCCATAATTATATATAGCCCCTATATAAACCGATCCCCAGATTTGAACTCCGGAGCCACTTGGACGAGCAAAATTCATCCGATCGGGTTGAAATTTGCAACGTGGTTTAATATATGGCCGCTAATAACCATGCCAAAATCGGTCTATAGTTATATATAGCCGATCCCCAATCACACAAAAATTGGTCCATATCGGTTCATAATCATGCTTGCCACTCGAGCAAAAATAATCCAGCAAAATTTGTCGAAATTTTATTCCTATAGAAAATTTTGTCAAATTTTATTTCTATAGAAAATTTTGGCAAAATTTTATTTCTGTAGAATATGTTGTCAAAATTTTAATTCTATAGAGAATGTTGTCAAAATTTTAACTCTTTTGAAAATTTAGTAAAATTTTTTTTCTATAGAAAATTTGGTCAAAATTTTATTTTTTAATTTTGTCAAATGTTATTTCTATAGAAAATTTTGTCAAAATTTTATTTCTATAGAAAATTTTGTCAAAATTTTATTGATATAGAAAATTTTGTTAAAATTTTATTGATATAGAAAATTTTGTTAAAATTTTATTTCTATAGAAAATTTTGTCAAAATTTTATTTCTACAGAAAATTTTGTCAAACTGAATTATCGGCCTTTTTTTGAGAAGACGGTTTTTTTTACCTTGCCATCGGCAAGTGTTACCACAACCCAATTAATTCGATTGTGGATGACAGTCTGTAGTAGAAGCTTCTACGCAATCCATGGTGGAGGGTACATAAGATTCGGCCTGGCCGAACTTACGGCCGTATATACTTGTTTTAATTTAAGTTTATAGATCGTGTTGCTTAGTTGTTTATACCTTTATTTTGTATTTATTTTCATAATTTATTATGATTTTATATAAACTAATAATAATAATAATTTAATTTAAGTTAAGTTAAATTAATTTAATCTTTCATGAAATTATTTGGCCTTAGCCATCTTTTGTTATATGGATAGGTGCTGATTATTCCGGAAACTTAAGTCATGAAAGAAGAATTTAAATAATTATGTTAATTTAAATTAAGCTTAATTTAATTTAATTTAATTTATGGCATTTCATGAAATTTTTATTAGTGTGCCAAGCCAATGATAAAATTTATCCCTTGTATGTAATGCAGATAGCTGCTGATTATCCTGGCCTAAATTTAAATAAAATAAAATTTTATTTAATTTAATTTTGTTAAAATAAATTTAAAATTTTTTAAAATAAAATTTAAAATTTAATTTTATCATTTATTTAATTTCAATTTACATTTAATTTATAATATCTTCCGAATTTTTCTTTTAGTTGGCCCAAGCCAAGGATCAAATTGTTCCCTTGTATGTAATGCAGATAGCTGCTGATTATCCAGGTCTAGCTGGTCTCTTTGTGGCGGGAGTATTTAGTGCTGCTTTGAGTTCTCTGTCAACTGCCTTGAATTCTCTCTCAGGAGTTTTGTTAAAGGATTTCGTAGAAACGTATCGTTCGGAACCACTGACAGAACGTCAAACAGCTATTGGCCTTCGAGCTATAGTTGTTGTCTTTGGTTTTTCATCTATGGCTATGGTGAGAGTGGTGGAAAAATTGGGCATGGTTATGCAATTATCGACTACAGTAGGCTCGATGACAGCAGGTCCATTGTTTGGCATGTTTACCGTGGGCATGACAATGCCATTTGTGAAAACAGAGGTAGGAACTTTATTTTATTCTAGATAAACGCAGAGTAGACAAATGATCACGTCAAATAAGTTTCAAGAGTATAACAGTAAAGGTTGATTTACATATTATGCGTTAATTCGTGCGTTGATGGAAGGGTTGATATTTTTCAGTTTGAAGCACTCTAACAAAACTGTTGCTATCAAAGAGAAAATTTAACTCTTAAATCAATGGACGCATTGGTATGTAACTCAACCTTAAGTTTTCAGGAGAAACATTGAATTTGTTTGTCGCAACCATGTTACTTTCTCGGAAATTTCGGCAAATATAATTTATATAATTTTATTTTTCAAAGAGAAAAATTGAATTTTTTCCAAAAATAAAAAAAAAATTGTTTTCTCACCAACCATATATATGTTTACAGAAATCAGATATTTAATTACTGACAAAGTAACTTGGTTGCAACAAACATATAACATGTTTCCATTGAAAGAGTAACATTACGCTCTTGAAAAATATTTGAGGTACTTTTATTCTGTCTCTGTGAGTAGAGTTTTTTATACTCTCAATTACATCAAACAACAGTGACTGTTAATTAACAGTGACTGTTAATTAACATCTCCCCAACTGTAGAAAGTATTAAATTGATTTACAAATCTTTTTGCAGAGTGTTCTAACCGGATGCATTTCGGCTGCCCTTGTTATGGCATATGTTGCCATACGTTCACAAATCGATGCTGCTATGGGTCTCTTAAAATTCCCCACCAAACCGGTGTCTGTAGAAGGTTGCACCTATAACTTTGATTTACCTCAAGTCCTCAACTCAACAATAGCGAGGTATGTGTGTAGAAATTTCTCTTCACTATGAAAATTTAAATTAACAAAAAATTCACTTTCAGTTCCATTGCCGATACTTCGCCAAGAGCTTTTCATCATCTCTCGTTTTTATGGTATACTGGATTGGGAGCTTTCACCACTATATTGGTATCATTATTGGCTACTTTGTATTTTGGTAGAAACGATAGCAGTGAGATTAATCCAAATTTAATAATTCCCAAACTAAGGAAATATTTGAAACCTTATAAATATAGCAGTGTACCTGTGGCAATGGATAAGTTGGATAGCAACGAAAAAGAAATGGAAGCGGTGAAAAGTAACAAAAATGTCGATGATCAAAAGTAGTGGTGTTAATTTTGGAATTTTTTTAAGTAAAGATAATTTTATGAAATTGTAGTAATAAATGTGTTAATTTGATCATTAAAATTATAAAAAAAATTGGCTTTTCTTTTTTATTTATTTGTAACATTGTTTCGTCCAAACCTTTAAACGGGTGGTTAAATTGTAAGGGCCGATGTTGAATGTGAACCACACCTAAACGCCAAGTTTTTTCCGAATTTTATTTGACATTTCTCTATTTCAGACTTACACAATTTGAACCATGGACGTCGTGAATAGGCAGAATGGTTCCAAGAAATGGCAACAGTGGATGATCAATTTTCGAAGAAAATCATCGTCAGTGATGAGGCACATTTTCACCTCAGTGGATTCGTCAATAAACAGAATTGCCGCATTTGGGCGAATGAGAATCCAAGAGTGAGTGTCGAAAACCAATGCACCCACAAAGAATGACTGTTTGGTGCGGTTTATGGGCTGGCGCCATCATCATTCCAAAATGGGGCCGGTCAGTCAATTACTGTGAATGGTGTTCGCTATCGTGAGATGATAACGAACTTTTTATGGCCCGAATTGGAAGATATGGATGTGGACGATATGTGGTTTCAGCAGGACGGTGCCACTTACCACATAGCTAACGAAACAATGGCTATTTTGCGCAACAAATTCAATGGCCGTGTTATCTCACGTAATGGCGATGTCAATTGGCCGCCAAGATCATGTGATTTGACACCGTTGGACTTTTTTCTTTGGGGTTATTTGAAAGAAAAGGTGTACGTCGATAAGCCAGCAACAATTCAAGAGCTAAAGGATGAGATAATTCGGCACATTAACGGTATAGAACCTCCATTATGCCTCAGCGTCATCGAAAATTTGGACCATCGGATGAAGGCCACCGAGGTCGCGGCGCCCATTTGGCTGATATTTTGTTCCATACATAATTGAGTAATACCAATATATGATAATAAAATAAAATTACAATAATTTCCTAAATAGTTTGTGTTTTATTCAAAATCTACATCGGCCCTTGAAATTTTAACCACACTTTATGTAATGATCAGGATCGTTGCAATAATGTCTCAAACAGAATAATCTGCTCAAAATTAAAAACTGTACCAATCAGAATGCCAATCCTTCTCTAAGTTAGTCTGTCCTTTTGTTCAATACTCCTTTATTCTTCCATCATTCTTTTTATTTCATTCGTAATAACGTCATATTAACATTGTCATTCCGTTTGTAACACATCAAAATATTAGTGTAAGACCCCATATTCTGGGTCGTGGTGACATTCTGAGTCGATCTAGCGATGTCCATTCGTCCATCCGTCTGTCCGTTCGTCTGTGGGAATCATGCTAACTTCCGAATGAAACTCGCTATCGACTTGAAACTTGGCACAATTAGTTCTTATTGATGTAGGTCGGATGCTATTGCAAATGGGCCATATCGGACCACTTTTACTTATAGTCCCTATTTAAACGGACCCCCGGATTTGGCTTGCGGAGCCCCAGCAAATTTCATCCGATTCGGTTGAAATTTTGTACGTGGTGTTAGTATATGATCTCTAACATGCATGCTAAAATTGGTCCATATAGGTCCATAATTATATATAGCCCCCCATATAAACCGATCCCCAGATTTGGTTAGCGGAGCCTCTTGGAGAACCTAAATTCATCCGATCCGGTTGGAATTTGGTACGTGGTGTTAGTATATGATCTCTAACATGCATGCTTAAATTCGTCCATATAGGTCCATAATTATATATAGCCCCCATATAAACCGATCCCCAGATTTGATCTCCGGAGCCTCTTGGAGGAGCAATATTCATCCGATCCGGTTGGAATTTGGTACGTGGTGTAAGTATAGGGTTTCTAACAACCATGCAAAAATTGCATCATTTCGGTCCATAATTATGTATAGCCCCCATATAAACATATAAACCGAACCCCAGATTTGATCTCCGGAGCCTCTGGGAGGAGCAAATTTCATCGGATTCAGTTGAAATTTTGTATGTTTTGTTAGTATATGGAAACTAACAACCGTGTAATAGTCCATATCGACCCATAATTATATATAGGCCCCATATTAACCGATCCCAAGATTTGACCTCCGGGGCCTTTTGAAGGAGCAAATTTAATCCGATACGGTTGGAATTTGGTTCGTGATGTTGATATATGACCTCTAAAACCAATGCAAAAATTGGTCCAAATCGGTCGATAATTATATGTAGCCCCCATAGGTTCAGTTAGGTTAGATGGCAGCCCGATGTTTCAGGCTCACTTAGACTATTCAGTGCATTGTGATACCACAGTGGTAAACTTCTCACTTATCACTGAGTGCTGCCCGATTCCATGTTTAGCTCAATGACAAGGGACTTCCTTTTTATAGCCGAGTCCGAACGGCATTCCAGATTGCAGTGAAACCACTTAGGGAAGCTTTGAAACACTCAGAAATGTCACCAGTAGCCCCCATATAAACGGATCCACAGATTTTGCTTGTGGAGCCTCTACACAGAGAATACAGATTGGTTGTGATAACCGAATTTATTGCCAACCTCCTTTTGGCAGTTGCACCAACTATCAGTTGGCAGTTGTGTCACCCGACAAATTCGTTCGACTCAATCGAATTATGGGAACTCCAACTAATACTATATATGGAGTTGGTTGTATCAGACGATGGCATTTGTCGTTGTTCCCTTCATTTGGTTGTGTCACCCAACCCCAATAAAAAATTAATTTCATTTAAATTTTTTTTTATTTGGTTTAACTACATTTAAATATTTGTATTAAAGATGTATAGCTAAATACAATGTATGATAACAATTAATGTCCTTAAAATGTTTTAGCGGTTGGGCACACAAAATTTAATACACATCTCATTATGACCTTCAGTTGAAAGTCGACTTTTTTTAAATATTAAAATGCATAAAAATGGACCCGTATTACTAGTTTGTGCATATAAGTTATTTTTGGTCGCTATAAGTTATTTTGGTCTGTACCTAAATACAGACACGTTTGGACAAGCAAGCCAATTTTGAAACCACAAGTGATGAACTTCTTGTTATTGCTGAGTTCGTCCCGATAGTGTGTTAGGCATTATGAAAAATAAATAACTTTTGAGCGTTCGCCCGAATCTGGCCCTTGGCCCTTTGTATCCACTTGGGTCTGTTGTACAGCGTTGACATATTGGATTATTGTTTAAAAATAAATCAAATAAGATTAGTTAGATTTTGGTGCACTCATGTTTATAAAAACAATTCAGAACCTACCACTTTATTCACAACGACATCTCTGTGAGGTTCCAAGTACACAAAGCATCCTGGAGATATATCATTAAATCCGATTGGGGTGTGGTACGTATGATTATTTATGCCCTATAATATACCCATCATAAATGATCCACTCCTATATCGTGACATATCTTTTACTTACGTCCTTTAATTACAGCCGGTCATCATGAAAAGAATGCTTTGAACATCAATGTGGATGCCACTTTGTAGCGGTTTAAAAATCGTGACGTTTAATTGAAAAAAAAAAAATATATATATATCTTCTTTGAGCACCAATAATTAACAATAATTGAAGTGACATTTAAAAATATTTCAAATAGGATTCGGTTGTGAATACTGTATGTCAGTGCTGATTGCTAAATGGCAGTTACGAAATTTATTTAAAGTTGGTTGCGCCAACAGAATTCGAAACAAATGCTTCAAAATATATAGATTTTGTTGCTTCAACCATTTGTCTTGTATCACAAACGAAATTCTATTGAAATGATTGACAAATGATAGTAAGCATTAAAAGATGATTCCATTAAAGAAAATAGGTTGACACACCTAATATATAATTCTAAATGTAGAATTTTCATTATCAGAACCGATTTCCAACCAAATTGTTCTCTGTGTGTAGGAGAGCCGAACTTGGTTCATATCGATGTTTCATAACAGTTCATATCGGTTCGTAATTATTTATAGACTCCTCTATATATACCGATTAATATACAAGAATGAATTTTTAATAATTTCTTTCGTCCAGCCGTCCGTCAGTCCGTTCTACTGTCCATCAGAAATTTCGTTTTTTTTGTCTGTCCTTCTTTTCGTTTCTCTATTAATCAGTTCGCCGCTTAATTTCCTTTCATTTTCCATTCATCATGTGTTCCGCAAGACCATTAATCCTTGCTGTTGTCCTGTTGTAATTGCGTCTGTCCGTTTTTATAATTTATTCCATATCCTCGAGTCTGTCCATCAGTTTATCTGTCCATCAGTAATGTCGTTTTTAGTCTGTTTTTCTTTTCACCCTTGGCGTCGGTATTTCCTTATCATTTATTCCGTTCGATCTCTAAGCATTCCATTCCACAGTGGTCGGTGCTATATGGAGTTAGCGGCCAAAAATACTTCCCGTAGAGGTATCATCGTGAAACTTCGGTCAAGGCTTTATAATTATGTCAGGACTATTTAATGATAAAATGGGATTGATTGATGACGGTTTAGTATAGCCCCCCATATAGACCGATCTCCCGATTTTACTTCTTGGGCTTCTAGAAACTGTATTTTCTATCCGATTTGGCTGAAAATTGAAATCTAAAGGTATTTTAGGACCAGAAATAGGTGTGCTGAAAATGGTATGTATCGGTCCATGTTTTGGTATAGCCCCCATATGGACCGATCTCCCAATTTTACTTCTTGGGCTTCTAGGAAGCATAGTTTATATCCGATTTCCCTGACATTGGAAATCTAGAGGTATTTTAGGACCACAAATAGGAGTGCCGAAGATGGTGGCAATCGGTCAATGTTTTGGTATAGCCCTCATATAGACCGATATCCCGATTTTACTCCTTGGGCTTCTAGAAACCGTGTTTTCTATCCGATTTGCCTTAAACTTCAAATACAGAGGTATTTTAGGACCACAAATAGGTGTGAAGAAAATTATGGTTATAGGTTCATGTATTGGTATAGCCCCCATATATACCGATCTTCCGATTTTATTGTTTAGGCTTCTAGAAAACGTACTTTCTATCCGATTTGCCTAAAAATTAAAATCTAGAATTATTTTAAGATCACAAATAGATGTAACGGAAATGAGGTGAATCAGCCCATGTGTTGGTATAGCCCACGTATAGACCGATCTCCCGAATTTACTCCAAGGGCAGTAGTTTTTATCCGATTTTCATGAAATTGTAAAACAAGATTTTTTTGAAAATTCGCCTTATTTTCATCGATATATTTTGAACCAATTAACTCATCACAGATCCAATTATACACTTTTGTTCGTCATTTCAATACCTTGCATTCAAGTACAAACAACGATATAATCGGACATTTCTAGCTCGAAGTATAATTTGTCTAGTAGAAAAAGTCAGAAAAACTAAAAATAACGGGATATCTCAAAAACGGTTTCATAAAAAATTTTTAACCTTCATTTTCAAATTCAGCAGATCAAAAGTCATCAAATGTACATTTTCAGTGTAAACTAGTGTTAACAAACACCACACAAAAATTCATATTTGGATATAAAAAAACAAGACCACTTCAGTATTAGGGAGATAACACAAAGGGGGCAAAAGAAAGCAGCTGATTTTTGTCAATTTAGAATCTTGAAATATTAACTAATAAACCACAAAAAATCCCATTGGAGACTTCAGGGGGGAACACAACTAAAACTCTACATAAAATTTACATATAAGAACGAACACGAAACAATGAGACTGACAAAATTGATTTCATAACAAATTTAAAACAATTTTTACACATTTTTTTATTTTAAAATATAGCTAATATCATTTAATTCAATATTCATTTCGATATAAGCTACAATAGTGTTTCTTTTGTTTTATTTATTTAAAAGTGCACTTAATTTTATACTTTTTCACACTTCAAAAACCAACTGCTTACTTGCTCTCTTTTTGAAGCCGTTCTTAAAGAGTACAGATGGAATAAAACAAAAACAAATACACATTGTAAAACCTTGTTTGCATAAGAAACAGTGATGCCACACTTTTTGACAAATATCTAACTTTAATTTTTTATTTTTGGCCAAAGGGATCGACAACTGTGCATTCTTTCGTTGTCCGTGAGTTCTTCTGTCCATCAGTAATTTCGTCTATCCTTACTTTTGCCCATTCTTGCATCCCTCCAAAAGTCGTTCCTTCCTTGGGTCCGTTATTTCTGCATCCATATTTTAGTCTCGTCCTTTATAAATGCCTGATTTCGTTCCATCGTTTTTAACCTCTTGAAGAGCTAAAACTTGTCAAGTAATAATTTTATGTATTTATTTTAGTTATTTGTTTAATATAATTATGGTTCTCGCATCACATGTATTGTCCGTACTTCAGAGTATTTTCAAAATTGGGTTTGTTTGGTATAAATAAAAAAAAAAACAAAAAAATATTAAATTGAATTTAAAATATTCCTCCTCTTTTCGCTTTGCAGTATTTTGAGAGGCGTTTTAGTCGCCGAATGCGATTATTTGGAGCTGTGTTATTCAATGTTAAAACTGTAAGTTTTCCAAGTATTTATAACATTATGTGCGATTTTAAATTAATTACAATATTCTTTTAATTTATATTCCTTTCCAAGCTATTGTGGTTGCCAATAGCTGTTTATGTTCCAGCTTTGACACTTAGTCAGGGTAAGAAATGGGTCCACTGTTTTTTTACAATATCTAAATATAATGAATTTTTCAAAATATATTTATTTTGCTTCTTTTTAGTCAGTGGATTAAGTTTACATACCATTGCTCCAATTGTCATCGTTATATGTACTTTTTATACCACTGTGGTGAGTTTTCGATAATTTGTGTAGAATAGAGGTTTTTAAGTTATAAAGGGTGATTTGTTAAGAGCTTGATAACTTTTTTTAAAAAAAAACGCATAAAATTTGCAAAATCTCATCGGTTCTTTATTTGAAACGTTAGATTGGTCCATGACATTTACTTTTTGAAGATAATTTCATTTAAATGTTGACCGCGGCTGCGTCTTAGGTGGTCCATTCGGAAAGTCCAATTTTGGGCAACTTTTTCGAGCATTTCGGCCGGAATAGCCCGAATTTCTTCGGAAATGTTGTCTTCCAAAGCTGGAATAGTTGCTGGCTTATTTCTGTAGACTTTAGACTTGACGTAGCCCCACAAAAAATAGTCTAAAGGCGTCAAATCGCATGATCTTGGTGGCCAACTTACCGGTCCATTTCTTGAGATGAATTGTTCTCCGAAGTTTTCCCTCAAAATGGCCATAGAATCGCGAGCTGTGTGGCATGTAGCGCCATCTTGTTGAAACCACATGTCAACCAAGTTCAGTTCTTCCATTTTTGGCAACAAAAAGTTTGTTAGCATCGAACGATAGCGATCGCCATTCACCGTAACGTTGCGTCCAACAGCATCTTTGAAAAAATACGGTCCAATGATTCCACCAGCGTACAAACCACACCAAACAGTGCATTTTTCGGGATGCATGGGCAGTTCTTGAACGGCTTCTGGTTGCTCTTCACTCCAAATGCGGCAATTTTGCTTATTTACGTAGCCATTCAACCAGAAATGAGCCTCATCGCTGAACAAAATTTGTCGATAAAAAAGCGGATTTTCTGCCACTGATTTTGGTAATAAAATTCAATGATTTTCAAGCGTTGCTCGTTAGTAAGTCTATTCATGATGAAATGTCAAAGCATACTGAGCATCTTTCTCTTTGACACCATGTCTGAAATCCCACGTGATCTGTCAAATACTAATGCATGAAAATCCTAACCTCAAAAGAATCACCCTTTACAAAGGAGAAAAAAATAAATATACATAAATTACAGCAACCAAATATAATAATAAATTACGTTAAAATTCTTTATATAAAAAAATTGAAATTGAGAAAGAGATGTCCAGTCAATGCTTGTACATTTGCTGACACAATATCTTTACTGTAAGAATTATGTTACAGTTTGAAAAGTACTATTGTGACAATGTGACTCCCAAATTATTACTTCATGGTAACGCCACAAATAATCAAGTACTCGTAACTTAATGTGTTGCTAATGTAAATTATTTCACTAGAAATATTAATCGGTTTTTTTCTTATAGGGTGGAATTAGAGGTGTTGTCTGGACCGATGTCATTCAAAGTTTTGTTATGTTTGGCTCGATAATATTGCTTAGTATTAAAGGTACTATTGACATTGGTGGCGTGAGCGTTTTATGGCAAAGAAATATGGAAGGAGGACGTTTAAAATTTCCTGAGTAAGATCTTTTGACCTCCATGAAATATATAATTGTGAATATGTAAATAATTTTTATAATTTATTTTCTAGTCTAACTTTAGATCCCACTGTCCGTATGGGTATATTACCGGTATTTATTGGTGGTACATTTTTTAAACTACAAAATACTTCTATAAATCAACCTACAATACAACGGTTTATGTCTTTGCCAAGTCTCAAGCATATCAAACAGACTTTATGGACATTTTCCATAGGTTTGTCGCTACTCTATTTGTTATGCATCTATGTGGGTTTGTTGGCATATGCAACATTTTATGAATGTGATCCAATGTCAACAGGGGTAAGTAAATTCTTTAATCTACACTAATAGAAAAAATTTCGAAATGAGTCATTTAGATTAGGTTAGGTGGCAGCCCCATGTATCAGGCTCACATAGACTATTCAGTCTATTGTGATACCACATTGGTGAACTTCTCTCTTAGTGCTGCCCGATTCCATGTTAAGCTCAATGACAAGGGACCGCCTTTTTATAGCCGAGTTCGAACGGCGTTCCAAATTCCAGTGAAACCACTTAGAGAAGCTTTGAAACCCTCAGAAATGTTACCAGCATTACTGAGGTGGGATGATCCACCGCTGAAAAATTTTTTGGTGTTCGGTCGAAGCAGGAATCGAACCCACGACCTTGTGTATGCAAGGCTGGCATGCTAACCATTGCACTACGGTGGCTTCCATGAGTCATTTCAAGTGAGCCAATCAAGCAAATACAACGAAATTTTTCGTTATTATGACGAATTTTCTGCTAATCAACGTAACGTTTCGTACTATTAACGAATAATTTCATTATATTAACCCTCTAAAGCCCAAGCCCGCCTTTAGGCGGTCTTCATTTAATAAGGAAGCTTTTAGTAAAACACACCTTAAGACAACAAAAATGGGCAACATAAAAAGAAAACTTATTTGAAACTATTCAAGAGAATTTGTAGCATATGCTTAACTTTACCGTATAAATTTTTCTTGCTTAGTTCTCTTGCTTTTGTGTCCTTAACATTGAAAATTTAATCAGCTGGCAAAAAAATTGGGGCATTAGAGGGTTAATGAAAATGTTTGGTCATATCAATGAAAAATTTTCATTGACTCAATTTTAATGAAACTTTCGTTGTGTGTACATAGAAAATATATATCCCCTAAATTTTTCATTTACTATTTTAATTAAATTTAAAAAAAGATTGATACTACAATTTTCTATAATATTTTTATACCCTCCACCATAGGATGCGGGGTATATTAACCCTTTCACTACCGAAATAAACCTAATGTTAAAAACCTTAATTTTTCTTCTGTTTTTACTAGTACTAACAGCATGTAAAACAAAAAAAAATTTTTTTGAGATCCTACCTCAATTACTTCAAGAGCTATATGAGCTTGTTCTGAAAATTTGATTCTTGAATTGTGACCAAATGGCTTTACGAAAAGTAGCGCTATTTGGCCTATAATATCTTTCAAAGTGTGAGAAAAAAAAAAAACAAAAACGTATCAGCTATAGTTTTTGTATAAATGTGCATTTACAAGAGACATACAGTAGAAAAATTGTCTCAAATTTTCATAAAAAAAAATTTCGAAAATATTTATAGCTTATATCGAAAATATTTATAGCTTATTTAGATTAAAATAAATCGAAACTAAGTGGGAAAATAGAATTTGGTGTCTTTTTCGAATGTCCTTCTAAGTGGACATCGGTAGTGAAAGGGTTAATTTTGTCATTCCGTTTGCAACACATCGAAATATTGCTCCAAGACCCCATAAAGTATATATACTGGGTCGTGGTGAAATTCTGAGTCGATCTAAGCATATCCGTCCGTCCGTCTGTTAAAATCATGCTAACTTCCGAACTACACAAGCTATCGACTTGAAACTTGGCACAAGTAGTTGTTTTTGATGTAGGTCGATTGGTATTGTAAATGGGCCTTATCGGTTCACTTTTACGTATAGCCCCCATATAAACGGATCCCCAGATTTTGCTTGCGGAGCCTCTAAGAGAAACTTAGTTCATCCGAAATTTGGTAAATGGTGTTAGAATATTGTCTCTAATAAACATGCAAAAATTGGTCCTTATCGGCTAAAAATTATATATAGCCCCCATATAAACCGATCCCCAGATTTGGCTTGCAGAGCCTCTAAGAGAAGCCAATTTCATCCGAGCTGGCTGAAATTTGGTACATGGTGTTGGTATATGGTCTCCAAAAACTAAGCAAACATTGATCTACGTCGGTCCATAATTACATATAGCCCCATATAAAACGATCCCCAGATTTGATCTCCGGAGCCTCTTGGAGGAGCAAAATTCATCCGATCCGGTTGAAATTTGGAACGTGGTGTTAGTGTATGGTCTCTAACAACCATGCAAAAACGTATACACATAAGCGTAGGAAGGCCTCTGGGGAGGGGGCTTAGACCCCCCAAAAATTTTTAGCCCCCTTTCCAGAATTTGAAAACCTATTTACGACTTTACATTGTGGTAGCAGTTGCCGATGGCAATATATAATTTTATTTCCAAAAATTATCTTCTAAATTGTGAGTTAGTTTCTTTATTATAAGGTACATTAAAAAATTTTGTGATATTTTCCAAAATAAATTTTTTTTATAAGTTTTTATGATTTTTAATGTCTGAAACATTTGACATCGATTTTTTTCAAAAATTACTACAATATTAAAATTTTCTAGAATGGATTTAGCATCTTTGCGGAAAAATTTGTACAATTTTTAAACTCTTACTCTTTTTTAACCTATTAAACAAATTACCCATTAAAAAAAAACGAGGTACAAAAAAATTTAATTAAAACTACTTCCTGCGTAGTTAAAACAAGTATATACGGCCGTAAGTTCGGCCAGGCCGAATCTTATGTACCCTCCACCATGGATTGCGTAGGAACTTCTACTAAAGGCTGTCATCCACAATCGAATTACTTGAGTTGCGATAACACTTGCCGATGGCAAGGTATCGTAAAACTTTTTAGCCCATACGGGGTATATATTAAACAAAAAGGGCCGATTAAATACGTATATAATCTAGTTTGACAAAATTTTCTATAGAAATAAAAATTTAACAAAATTTTCTATAGAAATAAAAACTTGACAAAATTTTCTATAGAAATAAAATGTTGACAAAATTTTCTATGGAAGTAAAATGTTGACAACATTTTCTATAGCAATACAATTTTGACAAAAATGTCTATAGAAATAAAATGTTGACAAAATTTTGTATAGAAATGAAATTTTGACAAAATTTTGTATAGAAATAAAATGTTGACAAAATTTTCTACAGAAATAAATTTTTTACAAAATTTTCTATAGAAATAAAATTTTGACAAACATTTCTATAGAAATAAACTTTTGACAAAACTTTCTATAGAAATGAAATTTTGACAAAACTTTCTACAGTAATAAAATTTGACAAAATTTTCTATGGAAATAAAGTTTTGGTAGATTATTTTTGGCGATATGGACCAATTTTTGTGTGATAAGTCATCGGCTATATATAACTAAAGACCGATATGGACCAATTTTTACATGGCTGTTAGAGGCCATATATTGACAAAATGTACCAAATTTCAACCGTATCGGATGACTTTTGCTCCTCCAAGAGGTTCCGGACGTCAAATCTGGGGACGGTTTATATGGGAACTATATATAATAATGGACCGATATGGACCAATTTTTGCATGTTTTTAGAGACCATATACTAACACCATGTACCAAATTTCAACTGGATCGGATGAATTTTGCTCTTCCAAGAGGCTCCGGAGGTCAAATCTGGGGATCGGTTTATATGGGGGCTATATATAATTATGGACCGATATGGACCAATTTTTGCATGGTTATTAGAGGCCGTAAACTAACATCAGGTACCAAATTTCAACCGGATCGGATGAATTTTGCCCCTCCAAGAGGCTCCGGAGGTCAAATCTGGGGGGTTACTATGTAACTCGATTCGAAAGTTAAATATTACGAAAACGGATTTTTCCTACCAACTAACTCGAATTGGCAAATACATTTGCTACTTTCGAGTTGCCACATCCGATTATCGGATATTCATACTCTACTTTCGTATGTGCATCACCATGTACTTCGAATTTAGATGTCAAAGTCGCTCGAAAGTAAACATTTGTACTCGTTTGATGTTATGTTAACGGAAAAAATTAAAATATTAAATTATTGGCACCAAACACATAAAAATGTAAGTATTTGTTAAATTTATATATATCAGTAGATTAATATTTATAAAAATGTTTTTTTTTTTTAATAGGGAAAATCCAACAAAAAATGTAAACACCAAACAAAGACAAGTGCTCGTTTTTAGATGGTCTGACCATTTGGATGTGAGTACCATCAACAGCTCCTATTATCCTTGGAATTCCGGACATGACATAAAACGAATTTTTAGCTGCTCGTTTTTCATCATCGTTCATAAGGAAATTTATATGTTTGGGACACAATACATTCTCTATAGCATTACACACTTCTTTGATGCAGTTTGACACAGTTTGTTGTGCCAAGCCAGCAAAACGGTCTTGACCGATTTGGTGTTGGTACCCACCTTGACCAAGAAACTTAAGTGTAACACCTAATTTAATTTCAGGTGTTACACCAGTCGATCTCTGTGTTGTTGGCAGCTGTGATCTAATGCTCTCCAACACACAGTTAAAAGCTACTTTGTTAAGCCGGAAATTTCGCACAAACCTATAAATATAAGTATAAACTCAGGAACTACATAACACGTTGGTACTAACATTGCATCCGTTAATTGCATAAAATCTACACCATCGCGTAAGATTCTGCGTTCCATTCGCTCATCTTCATTTTCCATCCAAAGGGCAACCGAATCCATTTTTGTAAAGCACAAATATTATTTACTTTTTATTTTAATTGTTTTGACATTTCATGTAATAGAATAAAACATTCGAAAGTACTGCCAAAAATGTTAAGAATTAGTGACAGCACTTTTCACTCGATTCAAAACTCTTACATGGTAAGACTATAAATTCGGATCGAATACAACTTTCGAGCTGTTCAAACTTTCGAATCGAGTTACATAGTAACCGCCCTGGGGATCGGTTTATATGGGGGCTATATATAATTATGGACCGATATGGACCAATTTTTGCATGGTTGTTAAAAACCGTATACTAAGACCACGTACTAAATTTCAACCGGATCGGATGAATTTTGCTCCTCAAAGAGGCTCCGGTGGTCAAATCTGGGGATCGGTTTATATGGGGGCTATATATAATTATGGACCGATATGGACCAATTTTTCATGGTTGTTAGAGGCCGTATACTAACATCAGGTACCAAATTTCAACCGGATCGGATGAATTTTGCTCCTCCAAAAGTCTCCGGAGGTCAAATCTGGGGATCGGTTTATATGGGGGCTATATATAATTATGGACCGATATGGACCAATTTTTGCATGGTTGTTAGAGACCATATACTAACATCAGGTACCAAATTTCAATCGGATCGGATGAATTTTGCCCCTCCAAGAGGCTCCGGAGGTCAAATCTGGGGATCGGTTTATATGGGGGCTATATATAATTATGGACCGATATCGACCAATTTTTGCATGGTTGTTAGAGACCGTATACTAAGACCACGTACCAAATTTCAACCGGATCGGATGAATTTTGCTGCTCCGGGAGGCTCCCCAAGCCAAATTTGGGGATCGGTTTATATGGGGGCTATACGTAAACGTGGTCCGATATGGCCCATTTTCAATACCATCCGACCTACATCAATAACAACTACTTGCGCCAAGTTTCAAGTCGATAGCTTGTTTCGTTCGGAAGTTAGCGTGATTTCCACAGACGGACGGACAGCCGGACAGACGGACAGACGGACGGACGGACGGACATGCTTAGATCGACTCAGAATTTCACCACGACCCAGAATATATATACTTTATGGGGTCTTGGAGCAATATTTCGATGTGTTACAAACGGAATGACAAAGTTAATATACCCCCATCCTATGGTGGAGGGTATAAAAATTAACTTCTTTATGAGGACATTTTTGGAAGTGGTTTTAATGTCGTGGCTTTAGAACAACACGCATATTTTTTTGCTGGAAAAAAAGTGGAACTACTTTTAGTTGTTATGTTCATATCGGAGTTTTTATTCATTTTTGTAAAATAAAACATTAATTGAACCTATAACTTCAGTCTATTAATTTTTTGTTAGAGGGGCTATAGCCCCCCCCCCCCCCCTCGGAAAATTGTGTAGCTACGCCAATGGGTATATATCGGTCCATAATTATATATAGCCCCCATATAAATCGATTCCCAGATTTGACCTCCGGAATCTCTTGGAGGAGCAAAATTCAAGCGATTCGGTTGAAATTTGGTACGTGGTGTTAGTATATGGTTTCTAACAACCATGCCAAAATTGGTCCATATCGGTCTATAGTTATATATAGCCGATCCCAATAACACAAAAATTGGCCCATATCGATTCATAATGATGGTTGCCACTCGAGCCCAAAATAATCTACCAAAATTTAATTTAGAAAAATTTTATATAGAAAATTTTGTCAAAATGTTATTACTATAGAAAATTTTGCCAAAATTTTATTTCTATAGAAAATTATGTCAAAATTTTATTTCTATAGAAAATGTTGTCAAAATTTTATTTATACAGAATATTTTGTCAAGATTTTATTTCTATAGAAAATATTGTCAAAATTTTATTTCTACAGAAAATTTTGTCAAAATTTTATTTCTATAGAAAATTTTGTCGAAATTTTATTTCGTTACAAAATGTTGTCAAAATTTTATTTCTATAGAAAATTTTGCCAAAATTTTATTTATACAGAAAATTTTGTCAAAATTTTATTTCTATAGAAAATTTTGTCAAAATGTTATTTCGTTACAAAGTGTTGTCAAAATGTTATTTTTATAGAAAATTTTGCCAAAATGTTATTTCTATAGAACATTTTGTCAAAATTTTATTTCTATAGAAAATTTTGTCAACATTTTATTTCCATAGAAAATTTTGTCAAAATTTTATTTCTACAGAAAATTTTGTCAAAATTTTATTTCTATAGAAAATTTTGCCAAATATTTATTTCTATAGAAAATTTTGTCAACATTTTATTTCTATAGAAAATTTTGTCAACATTTTATTTCTATAGAAAATGTTGTCAAAATTGTATTTCTATAGAAAATTTAGTCAAACTGAATTATATACGTATTTAATCTGACTTTTTAGTTTAATATATACCAGGTATGGACTAACTTACAATTTAGAAGATGCTGTTAGGAAGTTTTGAGATACCTTCGATTGTGGATGACAGTCTTTAGTAGAATTTTCTACGCAATCCATTGTGGAGGGTACATAAGTTTCGGCCTGGCCGAACTTTTGGCCAAATATAATTGTTTTATGTATTTTTATAAATTTATTTCTAATAATCCACACTTTTCCTTAGCTTGCCCATTCTCGCGATCAATTGGTTCCCGTTTTGGTGATGAATGTCTTGGGCCAGTTTCCTGGTATGCCTGGTGTTTTTGTATCTGGAGTATTTAGTGCTGCCCTAAGTTCATTGTCAACCTATTTAAATTCATTGGCTGCCATAGTCTTGGAGGATTTCATTAGGCCATTTTGTAAAAAGGATATTAGTGAGAGAACGACGGGTCTAGTAATGCGTTCAGTTGTGGTCATATGTGGTCTAAGTTCAATTGGATTGGTGTATATTGTGGAAAAATTGGGTATGGTTCTACAACTCTCGGCCACATTGCAATCCATAGTCTATGGGCCGATGTTGGGCATATTCACTGTGGGTATGTTAATGCCATGGCTAAATGAAAAGGTAAGAAAAGAAAAAAATAAAGATACAGAGAAAGAGAAACCTCTCTTCCGTTTACAGAGTGTTTTAACCGGCAGTATAGCCTCATTCCTTTGTATGGCTTGGATTTGTATTAATGCCCAAATTGCTAATGTCACAGGGACATTTCGTCACACTAAACTTCCTGTCTCTGTAGAGGGGTGTGATTATGAATTTGATATGACGAAATATTTGAATTCCACCGCTGAATAGTAAGTCACTTTGATTTTTTTTTTTCTTAATTTAATTTTGATGACCAAATTAATTTTTATTTTAGCCTTCCCACACAAGGATCAAATATTTACCATATCTCGTTTTTGTGGTATACCGCATTAGGAGCTTGCCTGGTTATGATATCATCTAATGTGGCAGCATTGATATTTGGCCTCAATGATGTTAGCAAAATCGATGGAAAATTATTGGCTCCTTTCGTTGCCAGGTTTATGAAAAAATATAAATATTCTGAAGTTAGAGAGCAGGAAACTATGCAAATGAAATAATTGAACACTGTAAAAAAATCTGATATTGACATGTAATAAAATATTCCCAACTAAATACTATTACTAGAAATACATATTTGTTCTAGACTAAGGAATAAAAATCGATTTGTTCAGATTGACAACTTGAGTCGATTTGAGGCTGCTTTCCGTCCGTCTATGAATCTATTCGCTGTTAGTAAAATAAAGGGTGATACGGTCAAAATTTGGTCAGTATAAACTTGACGTATTTCTTTCAATTTTGCATTTAAAAAACCTGAACCTCCTCATTTGGAAGGTGTGTGTGTGTGTGTAGAATGTTGCTCCTATTTTGATTTTGGAATTCACTCTTCAGTTGTCAAAATGCCGTCCAAGCAAGAAGAGCAGCGTATCAAAATTTTGCTCGCGCATCGCGAAAATCCGAGCTACTCGCACGCAAAGCTGGCAAAATCGCTAAAAGTTGCCAATTCAACCGTTACAAATGTAATTAAAGTGTTTGGGGAACGTTTGTCGACAGCCAGGAAGTCTGGATCGGGGGGAAATCGAAAACCGGAAGCCGCTGAGACGACAAAGAGAGTTGCCGGTAGTTTCAATCGAAACCCTAACCTCTCTCTCCGAGATGCCGCAAATAAGCTGGGTGTATCGTCTACAACCGTGCATCGAGCCAAAAAACGAGCCGGACTATCGACTTACAAGAAGGTAGTGACTCCAAATCGCGATGATAAACAAAATACGACGGCCAAAGCGCGATCCCGGACGCTGTACACGACGATGCTTACGAAGTTTGACTGCGTGGTAATGGACGACGAAACCTACGTCAAAGCCGACTGCAAGCAGCTTCCGGGACAGGAGTTTTATACGGCAAAAGGAAGGGGAAAGGTAGCTGATATTTTCAAGCACATAAAACTGTCAAAGTTCGCAAAGAAATATCTGGTTTGGCAAGCCATCTGTACCTGTGGCTTGAAAAGCAGCATTTTCATAGCTTCCGGGACTGTCAACCAAGAAATTTACGTGAAAGAGTGTTTGAATAAACGTCTGCTGCCTTTCCTGAAGAAACACGGTTGTTCCGTACTGTTTTGGCCGGATTGGGCATCTTGCCATTACGGTAAAAAGGCCATGGAGTGGTACGTCGCCAATAACGTGCAGGTGGTTCCCAAGGACAAGAACCCTCCCAAGACGCCAGAGCTCCGCCCAATTGAGAAATATTGGGCTATTGTCAAGCGGAACCTAAAGAAGACCAAAAATACTGCTAAGAAGGAGCAGCAGTTCAAGGCAAACTGGCTTTCTGCGGCGAAGAAGGTGGACAAGGTGGCTGTACAAAATCTGATGGCAGGTGTCAAGCGTGAGGCCCGGCAATTCGGATTTGGAAAAGCAAAAGCCTAACTGAATATTTTTCCTGAATTTTATACTAATTGAACTTGAAAAATAAATTTAATTTGATTTTTTAAATAAACGATTTCACCGATTTACACGCGTTTTCCCTTGACCAAATTTTGACCGTATCACCCTTTAAGCTTCTTGGAAGAGCAAATTTAATCCGATCCTGTTGAATTTGGTACATAATGTTGTACGGGCGATCTGAAATATCGGTCACATATACTTGTTTTAATATTATTTATATTAAATATATCATCGAAATTTACAGTGAGGGGAAGTAACGTGGTTTATCTACTACAGACATTTTTCTTTGCATACTTTAGGGGATATAAAGGTCTGCTTGAAAACACTGTGATATATACAGGAAAATCGTTTAAAAAATGTAGTATTGAACGCATAACTTCCCAGCAAAAAAGCGTCGCCAAAAAAGTAGTGAAAATGTTATTTTTGGATCCGGAAGTGGTGCCAAATTGACGCAGAAGCAATGAATTTAACATGGGCTTGTCATAGGATGGGTGTCCACCATTTCAACAGCCGCTGCACTGAATTTGCATCACTTCTTAAGGTGTGAGACGAATTCAGTGTTTTTATACCCTCCATCATAGGATGGGGGTATATTAACTTTGTCATTCCGTTTGTAACACATCGAAATATTGCTTTAAGACCCCATAAAGTATATATATTCTGGGTCGTGGTGAAATTCTGAGTCGATCTAAGCATGTCCGTCCGTCCGTCCGTCCGTCCGTCCGTCCGTCCGTCCGTCTGTTGAAATCACGCTAACTTCCGAACGAAACAAGCTATCGACTTGAAACTTGGCACAAGTAGTTGTTATCGATGTAGGTCGGATGGTATTGAAAATGGGCCATATCGGTCCTCTTTTACGTATAGCCCCCATATAAAGGTACCCTCAGATTTGGCTTGTGGACCCTCTAAAAGAAGCATATTTCATCCGATCCGGCTGAAATTTGGTATATGGTGTTGGTATATGGTCTCTAACAACCATGCAAAAATTGGTTCCCATCGGTCCATAATTATATATAGCCCCCATATAAACCGATCCCCAGATTTGGCTTGCGGAGCCTCAAAGAGAAGAAAATTTCATCCGATCCGGCTGAAATTTGGTACATGATGTTGGTATATGGTCTCTAACAACCATGCAAAAATTGGTCCATATCGGTTCTTAATTATATATAGCCCCCATATAAACCGATCCCCAGATTTGGCTAGTGGAGCCTCTAAGAGAAGCATATTTCATGCGATCCGGCTGAAATTTGGTACATGGTGGTGGTATACGGTCTCTAACAATCATGCAAAAATTGGTCCACATTGGTCCATAATTATATATAGCCCCCATATAAACCGATCCCCAGATTTTGGCTTGCGGAGCCTCAAAGAGAAGCAAATTTCATCCGAACCGGTTGAAATTTGGTACATGATGTTGGTATATGGTCTCTAACAACCATGCAAAAATTGGTCCACATCGGTCCATAATTATATATGGACCCCATATAAACCGATCTCCAGATTTGGCTTGCGAAGCCTCAAAGAGAAGCAAATTGCATCCGATCCGGCTGAAATTTGGTACATGGTATTGGTATATGGTCTCTAACAAGCGTGCAAAAATTGGTCCACATCGGTCCATAATTATATATAGCGCCCATATAAACCGATCCCCAGATTTGGGTTGCGGAGCCTCAAAGAGAAGCAAATTTTATCCGATCCGTCTGAAATTTGGTACATGATATTGGTATATGGTCTCTAACAACCGTGCAAAAATTGGTCCACATCGGTTCATAATTATATATAGCCCCCATATAAACCGATCCCTAGATTTGGCTTGCGAAGTCTCCAAGAGAAGCAAATTTCATACAATCCGGTTGTGATTTGGAATATGGTCCATATCGGTCCATAATTATATATAGCCCCCATATAAAACGTTCTCCAGATTTGACCTCCAAAGCCTCTTGGAAGAGCAAAATTCATCCGATCCGGTTCAAAGTAGGAACGTGGTGTTAGTATATGGTCGCTAACAACCATACCAAAATTGGTCCAATCACACAAAAATTGGTCCATATCGGTTCATAATCATGGTTGCCACTAGAGCCAAAAATAATCTACCAAAATTTTATTTCTATAGAAAATGTTGTCAAAATTGTATTTCTAGAGAAAATTTTGATAAAATTTTATTCGGTTCATAATAAAATTTTTATGATTGTCAAAATGTTATTTCTATAGAAAATTTTGTCAAAAATTTATTTCTATAGAAAATTTTGTTCAAATTTTATTCGGTTCATAATCATAGTTGCCACTCGAGCCAAAAATAATCGACCAAGATTTTATTTCTGTAGAAAATTTTGTCAAAAGTTTATTTCTATAGAAAATTTTGTTAAAATTTTATTTCTGTAGAAATTTTTGTCAAAATTTTCTTTCTATAGAAAATTTTGTCAAAATTTTTATTTCTATAGAAAATTTTGTGAAAATTTTATTGCCATAGAAAATTTTTTAATATTTTATTTCTGTAGAAAATTTTGTCAAAATTTTATGTCTACTTTGTCAAACTGAATTATATACGTATTGGATCGATCTTTTTTGATTTAATATATATCACGTATGGACATACAATTTAGAAGATGGTGTTAGGAGGTTTTAAGATACCTTGCCATCGGCAAGCGTTACCGCAACTTAAGTAATTCGATTGTGGATGGTAGTGTTTAGAAGAAGTTTCTACGCAATCCATGATGGAGGGTACATAAGCTTCGGCCTGGCCGAACTTTCGGCCGTATATACTTGTTTTTTTTTTATTATTAAGTCTATAGATTAAATAATCCTTACAGACTAATTCTATAAATACATATTTACAAATAACATTATGCATTTAAAAATAGTATTATTTTACGCTTTTGGATGTGAATTAAGAAATTTTTTGATATTTTGATAAATAAATAATTTTTAAAATATTTTTATGATTTTTTATGTATTATAACGCTTGTGTGGAACGTTTGTCATCAAATATTTCCAAAAATTCGCCATTTTTCGAGAAATAATTTAGATTTTTTTTCCGGCTAAATTTAAATAATTTGTACCATTTTATTAATTCTTATTCTGTTTTTAACCGATTTGAAATTATGAAATTTTAAATTTCCAATTTAAAATATCAAAAAAAAATGAGTTATAACAAAATTGACTCAAATGTACTTCCTGTGTAGTTAAAATAAGGAACATCTTTGGGAGGGCATTTTTGGCAGTTCTTTTAAAGTTGTGCGTTGAGAAGTACTTCCAAATTTTTTTGCTGGATTCGAACAGTGTTAATCGCATCTCTAAAATGGTCCCATGGTTATGCTTGCTGTTCGGAGCATTCAGATGCCCAAATTTCGATTTATTTAAAATTAAAAAAAAATCCTCTACACATGGCTCTATTTCAGAAATAGAATGGGATATGAATTGAAATCATTTACATACAGTTTTAATATATTTTATTTAATTCATTTTTCTCTACAAATTTTTAATTCGCTAATCGTAATCTCTTAAGAGGTTCCCAGTTCTGTTAAATCTTCCTCCTCGTTGGTTGAAATAGGGCTCTCATTATGTTTTTTACATATTTCACATTCCCTTTTATCTATAGGCGGTCGACAATTACACCAATATATTTTATTAAGCATTAGCCGTTGAGGTCGCTCAATTCTAACGCATGTATCGTCTGGATAATAGAGTTTAGGAGGACAGAGTGATGTTGTCGGATGTGGTGTAGAAGAAGAATTACAACTCTTTTCATTTGTTGGCCTGGTTTTAGTACCCTCAGCAGATGACTGGCAATTTTGGTATTGATTAGAGGAGCTCATGGTGAAATTCTGCAATAATTGGCTTGTTTTAATGCTATCCAGCCAATTAAAGAGATTTGACTGAATTTGAAGAAGCAGCCTCTAATCGAATTTTTTCCAAAAAATTTAAATAATGGGAAGGAATACTTTTGGATCTATTTATTTTCCATAATAAAAAAAATAAATTGATAGCTTAGGCAAAGCCTACGAACCAATTTGTATAATATTTTGCATATGATTGATACCACAGAAGGTTACCTTGTACAAAATTTGAGTACGATCAGTAAATGAATGAGGCCTTATGGTTAAAAATAAGGTTATTAGGGGGAAATTTTTCAAAATCGGGCGATTCATATATATGGGAGTTATATCTAAATCTGAACCGATTACGATGAAATTTCGCACATACAGTTATAGAAGATTACATTTAGCCAACTTTGAGTACGATCGGTTGAAAAATACGGCCAAATTTGGGAAAATCAGACGACACATATATATGGGAGCTATATCTAAATCTTAATCGATTTCGATGACATTTTGCACATTCAGTTAGTACTGTACACCCATAGAAAAAATCATGAACGGCGTGGTCATTTTGAAACGATCCGTTCATGAAAGTGAATCAACACACATGTGTTGTCAAACTGAGAACAGATGGGGACAATCTGACAACGTAAAAATAACACCATAAGTTTTCAAAACAACAACCAGCGTTCATGATCTGAAAACGTAATGGTTACGAATTTATAAAAAAAAAAATTAAAAAAAAGATTTCCCCTACCGTGACACGAACCTGTGTTGCCTGCACGATACACGTTAACAGTCGCCTTAGCACATTGCACCAACGGCGGAGTTGACATAACAACGTCTAACAATTATTTTAAGACATTTCATGACCAAAGAAAAACGAATGGCGTTCATGAAATCGTGAACGCCCGTGGACGAAATCGTGAACATTCCGTTTTGATTTTTTGTGAACGTTTCCGTTTCATTTTGACAACGTCCGTTCACGATTGTGAAACGCAATTTTTTCTATTAGTGTAGGGGACTGGATCTATCCAACTTTGAGTAAGATCGATTAATAAATAAGGGTTTTATGACCAAATTTGGCAAAATCGGGCCATATATATATTTGGGAGCTATATCTAAATCTAAACCGATTACAATAAAATTTTGCACATATAGTTAGTACTGTAGAAGATTACATTTAACCAACTTTGAGTACGATCGGTTGATAAATAAGGTTTTTACGGCCAAATTTGGGAAAATCAGACGACTCATATATATGGGAGCTATATCTAAATCTGAACCGATTTCGATAAAATTTTTCAGACTTGAAGGGTGATGAAAAAGATTATCTTGTGCCAAATTTGACGACGATCGGTTAGTAAAAAAAATGCTATGTGACCCAATTTGTGGAAATCGGGCGATACATATATGTGGGAGCTATATCTAAATAAAATAGCGTTCGTTCTTGTACCCGAAAAACACCCTGTACCCAATTTCATCAAAATCGGTTAATAATTGCGAACGGAATCCTGTGAACAACAAAAACATGGACAGACGGATGGATGGACGAACGAACGGACACCAAACGCTAGATCGACTAAGGAGGTAATTCTGAGTCGATCTGTATATATTTTATGGGGCCTGACATCAATATTTCTGGTAGACACATTTTTTTGGCAGATCAAAGTTATTATACCCTGACCACTATGTGGTTTGGGGTGTAAGAAGTATATACGGCCGTAAGTTCGACCAGGCCGAAGCTTATGTACCCTATACCATGGATTGCGTAGAAACTTCTACGAAAGACTGTCATCCACAATTTTGCATGATTGTTAGAGATCAAGTGCTGACACCATGTACCAAATTTCAGCCGGATTGGATGAAATTTGCTTCTCTTAGAGGCTCCGCAAACCAAATCGGGGGATCGGTTTATATGGGGACTATATATAATTATGGACCGATGTGGACCAAGTTTTGCATGGTTGTTAAAGATCATGTGCTGACACCATGTACCAAATTTCAGCCAGATCGGATGAAATATGCTTCTCTTAGAGGCCTTGCAAGCCAAATCGGGGGATCGGTTTATATGGGGGCTATATATAATTATGGACCGATGTGGACCAATTTTTGCATGGTTGTTAGAGACCACATATTAACACTATGTACCAAATTTCAGCGGGATCGGAGGAAATTTGCATCTCTGAAAGACTCTGCAAGCCATATTTGGGGGTCCGTTTATATGGGGGCTATACGTAAAAGTGTACCGATATGGCCCATTTGCAATACCATCTGACCCACATCAATAACAACTACTTGTGCCAAGTTTCAAGTCGATAGCTTGTTTCGTTCGGAAGTTAGTGTGACTTCAACAGACGGACGGACATGCTCAGATCGATTCAGAATTTCACCACGACCCAGAATATATATACTTTATGGTGTCTTCGAGCAATATTTCTATGTGTTACAAACGGAATGACAAAGTTAATATACCCCCATCCTATGATGGAGGGTATAAAAATAAATATACAAAATAAAATTATTTTACACGCAAAGAAAAAAACGTTTGGAAAACGTGTACCGAAAACGTTTTTCTTTTGTTAGAGTTTTTTGAATTGCTTCGAAAAGTATACACTTTTATCACCAAAAAAAATCGTTTGTTACAAAATGTTTATTTTTTTAATAAAAAAATTTATTTTTGAACCAACAACACAGTCCATTTCGTTTATATCAAACACTGTTCTTTTGTGACTTTAGGTTTTTAATAAGACACATTTTACAATTCATAGTAAAAATTTAATATAGTAGAATATAATGTTGAACATTTTTGTGGAATCTTCCGACCATATCTGGAATATATGTAAAAAAAAAAAAAACAAAAAAAAAAAACTTTGGTCGAAGCAGGGATCGAACCCACGACCCTTGGCATGCAAGTCGGACGTAGCAACCACTGCCCCACGGTGCCCAACTAAATGTATTTTTCTGTTAAATAAACTTTGTTTAATCGGGGCGCCGCACAGAGGGTTGAAATCCATCAAAAGTGGCGATTAATTCAAAAGATGAACTTTAACTTTAGTAACCGTATGTGGTACCGGTTGAAAGAAGATAAAATTCTACATCACTACTTGCCAAAATAAAAGTTCTTAGTTGTTTACTTTATTTGCAGTGTGTCTTCAAAGTTCAATAATTATTATTATTTTTGCGCGCATTGGTTAAAAGTGAAAATTTGCATATTTCCAGTGATAATTTTTTTAATTAAGACTTCTAAAAGTGAAAATTTTATAATGGAGCCGTTTACTTCAGGTATTTGAGCATATGATAAATATTTGTTTGTTTAGATAAATGTTTAGGAAATATTGAAAAAAAATATAAGAAAATTGCTCCAAAAATGAGGTATTTTTGATGTTTGTACACTGTTAGAAAAACATGTTTTTCATATGTTCCGATATAAACAAAATGTGTTTCGGGCACAATTTTAAAACACAATATATTTAAATGCAAACATATAATGTTCCTAAACTAACACTAAATGTTTGGGACATCTATGTTAATATGTTAGAATATATTATGTTTGGGGCATGAATGTTTCATAAAAATCATATGTGTGAATGCAAACATATATAAATTTACAAATTTCGACTAAACATACATATGTTGTGATATTTTATTCAAAGCGACTGAGAGAGTATAGAGAAAGAAATAGAGATGGAAACCGGGAGAGTTGACAAAAGATATCAACATAACACAGCGAAAGAATCAAAAGAGAACAATTTCTGTGAAACCGCTTGTATGTTGTTTCGGAAAACTGTTTTATGATAAGGCCAAAAATTTGATATGCTTAAGTCTAAATATTATTTAATTTGAATAAAGAGAATAGACATTCGGAACCAAGAGAATAGACATTTGAAAAAACAAAAAAACCGCATATGTTTTCGCCTTGAGAGCAGCATTTTATGTATGTGTGGACATGTGTTTTGTTTATCACTTTGGCATTATGGGCATAATTTTTTTCTTGGTTCGTTAAAAGAAATCAGGGGTCTTCATAAAACTAACGAAAGGGCACTATACTCTTTTTACAGCTGGAACAGTAAAATGAAATAAGGAGGAAATAGTGAAAAATTACACAGTAAAATGTATAAAAACAAAGTTTAGTTCCTCTTTATTAATAAGTAGTCCACGAGGAGTTGACGGACACCTTCAAATATAAAAGCGGGCATAAATTCGAGTTTTGCAGCTAAAACAATTTAAAAAGTTTATTTTCTTCAAAATGAATTATTAAACAAAAATAAAAGGCATTTTAGAGCGACGGTGTTAAATGCTAGTAAAAAACTGTTCACGCTTAAATTAATTTATGTTTATATTATAAAATTATTTATGTATGTTTATACTCGACTCCACGTTCTTCTTTTGTTAGAGTTTTTGAATTCCTTCCAAATTTTAAAGTTTTGTACCAAAAACCGTTTTTTGTTACAAAATTGTTATTTTTGCAATAAAAAAATAATATTTTATCCAAAAATCAGTCAATTTCGTTTATACCTCATTCACATTACACATCCAAAATCCACTTTTACTAGATTTCAACTGTCAATTGCCTTATAAAAAGTAGATTTCAAATCTCGAAAATGTAGATTTTGAGCGTAATGTGTAGAGCCTATTATATCAAGCACTGTTACTGACTATAAATCTTTAATAACCCACATTTCGAAGTTTCATTATAAAAATTTAATATTGTATAAATATAAATGTGTAAATTAAAAAAAAAAGTGTTCGGTCAGAGCAGGGATTGAACCCACGACCCTTTGCATGCAAGGCAGACATGCTAACCACTGCTCCACGTGGCAAACAAATCTATGTTTCTGTTAAATAATATTATGTTTGCATGGGCTCGTGGGCGCTGCAAACTATGCTATATAAATGTAACTTATAACGATAATTATCTACTGGTGACTATAACAGCTACGTAGTCCAGTGGATAGAGTGTTGGCTTACAAACTGTATGGTCCTCGGTTCGATTCTCCGTGCAGGCGAAAGGTAAAATTTAAAAAAATTATAAAAGTGAATAATTTCTTCAACATTATTTGTATTACAGAAAAAGGTGCCAAGAACTAAAAAATTTCGTGGAAGTGAAAATTATGTTAGGGAATGAGCACAATCTTCTTTGGGGAAAATTCTTCCAAGCATATAATATTTTTGGGCTCAAAATGCTTCCAAACATATAATATGTTCACATAAAACAAACATATTAATGTTTCGGCAGTATCCAATAATATATGTGCTTCCTGCAAAATATGTTTGGAACATATGTTAAAGAAGCGATTTTTTTTGAGGGTGTATTGGATTTCAACTGAATTATCGGTGAAACTTGGTAAAACTGATTATATTTTCTTAAAATATGAAGTTTCAGCTTATAAATTCCAAAACATCTTTTTGCCTTTTTGTTGCATTTTTTGACTTATTAAAGAATTTGTAAAATAACTCCAGTCGCTAAAAATATATATGAAAAAATAAAACAAACAAAAAATCACTTTGACCTTATTAGCTTTTGTCTTTATATTCCATTTAGTATTTGTTATTGTAGCTACTGAGTGTTCAGTTTATTAGAGATGGGTACGTGAGTAATTTTAAATCACGCGCACTCACGAAAAAAAATTAATTAATTAATTCCAAATTACTTACAAAGCTTCGTAAGCTAACTGAAGAATCTCAGGAAGCCAGAAATAAGGACTTCAAAAGGTATAGGGAGCACTTTTCCCGTAAATTCAGTCGGGAAAATACAATAGAAGACGTCTTTAATAGATTTCTTCAAAGTTCAGATCCATTTATTTCGAGCAAGAGGAAGAGTTGCAAAATGAAAATGCAGCAAATGCCTCAGACTGCATTGGAGTTACTTATTCTTACCCAAAATGAAAATGATAATGGTGAAGAAGATGATGAAGATGATGAAGATAATGAAGATGAAGATTATGTTAACGAATTGTATGATGATTAAGAAGAAAATTATTATTATTAAGTAAATTAATTTTATAATGGTTGTGAAGTAAATGATGATTATGAATACTTTTAAAATTAATGAAATGAAGTAAATAAAAAAACCGTACAATTATATTTTTTTTAATTATTTTTCTCCTTTAATGGTTGTTTGTTTTATTTTTATACTATGTTTTTTATGAATATTGATCAATAAGATATAATAATATTTTCTAATGTAATTTTTTTTTAAATATGTGGAATTACGGAATTTGAAGAAAAAAATCGGATTTTAATTTAAAATTTTGGGTATATAAATACAGATTAAATATTTATTAATTATTATTTTTTAAGAACATTTTTTTCTAAAAGCACATTAAGTATGCTCTAATTTTCAATTGCATTTCCTAATTTATCGTTTTTCTTTGAAAAGTTACAGCGAAAATTGTGATATAAAACCACTTTTTCCAAAATACAAAAAAGGCCATAAAAGATTAAAACAACAATTTTTAAATTTTTTTTTTTTGTTTCTAGTTATGCCTTTTTATGTATTTATGAATATCCATCAATAAAAAAATAACAATATTTTAAAATTACGGCTTTCCTGAATTAATCGCCACTTTGCCTACCGCTCAACCCACTGTGCGCCGCAAGCTATGCTATATAAATATAACTTATATGGGTAATGGTCTATTGATGACAATAACGGCTACATAGCTCAGTGGATAGTGTGTTGGCTTACAAATTGCATGGTCCGCGGTTCGATTCTCCGTCCAGGCGAAAGGTAAAAAAAATTTTCTAAATTTATAAAATCGTATAATTTTTTCTACATTGTTTGTATTACAGAAAAAGGTGCTAAGAACTAAAAAACTTCGTGGAAGTGAGAAAGATGTGAGGGAAAATGAAATTAGCCAGAAAAAAATTTTTTGAGTAAGTCTTTATGAAATTGTTTTTACATCCTGGAAAAGAATAAACGTTTATCACAAAAAGTATATACTTTTCTTCCAAATACATCTCCTTTCAACGAAAAGCAAATGAGAAACGAACTTTGTTTGTCTAAAATTTCGTTTGGGAGGAAAGAATTATTTTTTTGCGTGTATACCAAAAAATTTGAAATATTCAATTTGTTTTAAATTTATAATAGAAAAGTATCGAAATAAATGGTCCTTATAATTGTCGGTAAGAATTACTTCAATTTTTCTTGCGAACTATAACACATTTCCTCATATTTCGAAGCGTACATCGATGCATTTCCAGATTTTCTCTATTTTAAGTTTCCCACTTGTTGAACAATTTTTCAATGTGACTGACAATCAAAGTGACAATATGGCGGTGGCCATTGTTGTTTCTGTAATACTGAAATTACCTTCCTTGATATGCCTTGCTTATGTGTCTTCCAATTTTACATGAGTTTCCTAATAATTCACAATAACGTCAAAATAAAATAGACATTTTAAAAACAATCATCTCAACAAATTTATTGTCAATTAAAAAAATTCAATAAATGGCTTAAAAAAAACATTTTACAAAATTCTCTGTTAAAATAAAAATAGAAATAAAAATATATAAAAATAAACGAAATACGTCAACCTAGTTTTACTTTTTTAATGGGTCTTACTGGAACTCCCCTAGTCCCTAAACGATCAAAAAGTTGTCCATCACATTTGAGCTGTGAAGAATTACAATGCAATAGAATGGAATATCAACTACCAAACTCTGTAAGTTTGGGACCACTTCCAGGCCACTGTCCTAATATGGTAAAGGGTTGTAGTGAAAATTTGTATTTTGATCCAAGGAATAGTGATTGTGTTCCAAATAAAGACCATTTATGGCCCAAAGGCAAAATATGGTGTGAATGTAGGCCTCCGTGTGATATAAGCGACGGTGGAAAATGTCAATGGAGATCTAGAGACGCATCAAATACCAAGATGACTACTAAATGGAAATCAAATTTGGAGGATAATAAGCCATATCGGCATGTTAATGGTTTGAAAATGGTTGCTGACATGGAATCCCAATATGATTTGGGAGATTGCGAAGATATCACAACGAAGGATAAAGAAGATTATGATAATATTAGTTATTGTAGTGCAAGTGAAGAGTTCGAGGATAGATATCAAGAATCAAAGGGCTCCCCACATAAAAGTAATTGTCCAAGAAAGTCCAAATATCATGGATCGAAATTTTTTCAAAGTCATATGGAAGACAGGTAAGGATTAAATTTTATCTCATCGGTCTTATACCGAACTTTGCAATTACTCCTAAAGAGAAAAGATCGCAACAGCATTAGTGTTGGTTAGGGTCATATATGGATGATTTAATTAGGAATCAATATCCACATATCATTAATGTAGTTTCTCGAAAGTGGTTACTGGTATCGCTTGTCCAAATTTCAAGAAGATTGATTGATAGCATTTTCGAGATGAGCTCTCAGGAAGCTCAATAAATCAAATCTGGATGTTGATTCGTATCAGGGTGCTACCCGACAGATAGATCAGAAATAGTGTGTGGCTGTTGCAGCAGATTCTAGTCCAACCACGGTCGCCACAGTTGGTAGAATTCTACTAAAAATGGCAAAATTTTATTGTTTGGTAAATTGGTAGAATTTTTGATGTTTTGGTAATTTTTGCAAAATATTCCTCTCCTACTAAGATGTACTCCACAATTTTTTTCTATAAAAAAATTGAAAATTTTTGAAATTGAAATTTTTGAAATTGAAAATAAAATTTAATAAAAAATAAAATTTTGACACAATTTTCTACAGAAATAAAATTTGGATAAAATTCTGTCCGAAAATTGAAAATTTTGACAAAATTTTCTATAGAAATATTTTTTTAATAATAAGTTTTTTGTTTGGTAGATTTTTTGGTAAAATGTTCTCCAAATTTTGGTAGATTATTTGTAGGTCGAGTGGCAACCGTGAGGTATATACGACCAATTTGCTATGGTGAGGATGATCCAGTGCGTTATCATAGTTAGGTTAGGTTAGGTATAGTGGCAGCCCGATATTTCAGGCTCACTTAGACTATTCAGTCCATTGTGATACCACAGTGGTGAACTTCTCTTATCACCGAGTGCTGCCCGATTCTATGTTAAGCTCAATGACAAGGGACCTCCTTTTTATAGTCGAGTCCGAACGGCGCTCCACATTGCAGTGAAGTTTTGAAACACTCCGACATGTCACCAGCATTACTGAGATGGGATAATCCACCGCTGAAAAACTTTTTGGTGTTTGGTCGAAGCTGGGTTCGAACCCACGACCTTGTGTATGCAAGGCGGGCATGCTAACCATTGCACCACGGTGGCTTTATCGTGATGAAATCGAATTTTTTCTTTGTCAAGTGGAGACGTTTTAGTTTGCATTTTATTTCGAACAGGTCCAATTATTCGGCTTAGTATAATAACTGAGATCATGCTATCCTTTCTATAAGTGGTCGATGTGGTTTACATCTAATGAATCGCAGTGGCCATAATTATTCGGTGGCCATAATTATTCCAGCCGAGGAGACGCTCTTCGACATCTTCAGAGCACGTTCGATGGGTGTAGTCCACAGTTCACGGTCTAAAATGTCGTTTGAGATTGTGCTCGACAGTTTCGATTCATTCGCAAAAATACCGTAAAATTTGGATTTATATATTTTCAAAATGATATTCAAAATGGTTACCATGGAGGATTCGTATATTCCGACCACCAATAGAGGGGCGCGCAATAACCGAGAGCGAAGAAATCGTTAGATCGGTCATAATATCTCTCATTAGTAAGAGAGAAATACACCACTTGTATTAACACAATGGACTGAATAGTCTGAGTCTAGAGTACCTACCATACAGGGTGACTGGTATGTAATGCAACAAAGTAAAGAGCTATATTAAAAAAAATTAAGCATAAACCAAAAAATATCTGGAATGAAATATCAAATTTTATATCAGTTTAACATTTTTGCAAGTGGCTTTGACCTGTTGGGGTAGGACTTCTCATTTTGCCGATCATTATGCGCCGTCCAGACTATAAGTTTATTCGGATGACAGCCAAATATATCCCAGATATTTGGCACACTATAAATTATGTTCGAATATATAATAGAAACGATAACACATTTATCGATATTTTACTTACCTCCGACAAAATTCATTACAAACACAGACATTCTGTCCAGGCATTATAGTCTGAACGACGCATTATCGTGCTGCAAAATCACATATTGTGGCTGTTTATTGTCTTCGATGTAAAGATCCGATGGCCGTTTCACCAAATGCTAAATTCCCCAGGCGTGAAAGTCCAACGGATTGAGATCGGCGTATCTTAGTGGCCATTGTGTGGCAGATGTGAAGCGAGGAACCTCCATTTTTGGTAGACGCGTGCTGCGTGTGATGGTAATGCGGTTGAAATATTTGTCTGTCCGGTGTTTCAATACTGTATTTAGGGCATTTTCCTGATCATGTTCGGCATTTATTTTGATGCCAAATTTGGCCTTCACTTTTCGGACTATTTCCGGTGTTGTTACCGTTTCTTCGCCCATCTTCTGTATTTCTGAATTTAATAGATTAAAATGCATTTGTAAGTTCGTAAACAATAAATTGTCATTGGAATAAATCTGTCAACTATCAGCGATTTAGAAATGATAGCCAAATGAAGTTCGTTGCAATACATATTGATCACATAGTATACTCAACCAAATCTACAAAATCGTTTTCAAATTTCATCGTTGTGGTTTTATTGTTAAAGGGTTTTCGTTTGGTTACATTAGGAAGACCGAACGTATTGATTGCTCCGTGATCCGTGAATCCGTGACTTTGGAATACTAATTTCATAAAACCTTACATTCCATAAATCTGAGTAAAAAAACCTTCTGTTTTCACTTAGGTATTCCAAAAAAGAAACAAAAAGCTTTCAGGATCATGTCACTATGAGATTAAGAAAACCGGATTGCCCTAGAGATGCATTTGCTTCGATTTCATATGAATCAATGCATAATTCAAGTTGGAATTGTAAGGAATCAAAATTAAATTATCAACAAAATGAAAGAGACAATCATATGCCAAGAACATTCCAATTATCTGCTAACCAACCACAAAGATTATGTCCATCCTGTGATTCAAAACTTCAAGGAGACGATGCAGAAGAGAGGTTAAGTAAATTCAACAAATGTAGTTCGAATATAATCAATGCAGATCGAATGAATCCAAGATCCAATAGTTATCCTTGCACTTGTATTATGATTCAAAATCCTGAATCTTTTCCTCAGATGATTGCTTATGATAAACAAAGTGAAATGCAACAAACTTTTGTGCAGGGATTATCATCAAGAAATTCATTAAATCAAAAGTATCCAAGTACCTATTCAAAATCCAGGACTTCTACAAAACCTCCAAAGGCATCACCTTTTGGGAATCTTGAAGAACTACAAACCCAAAAGAGACCAAGAAATCTCTCAGGAACTCAAAAAGAATATCATAACGAAATAGATAATGAAAGTCAAATTCTTTTAAGTTATAACGCCTCTAACAAAAGAAAATTTGCTAAGAGTCCTGAAAAAGATCAAAGCTCATTTATTCCGGTCAAAAGAAAATTATTTGAGAATCCAGGAATAACAAGAAATTCGCTGGAGGATCAAGGAAAATATACAAATCTTATAGCCAGAACTTCATATAAATCTCAATTGGACAGTAATTCTCTAAGGAGAGAACAAAAACAGCAACATGGAATATATAAAAGGCATACAATTAGCCAAACAGAAACAGAAAATCCCAATTATGGAAAGAAGAGAAACTACTCCCAAGCACATATAAACTGTGACATACCAAAATCCAAAACTCATATCCCTATAAGAAGAGTAAATATGTCTTCACAAACCGAGAATTTGAGAAATATCCAATCTCTACATAAAGATCAAAGTGAAGAAAGACATCCCTCTTACTATACGACTGTTGGAAATCCTACTTCCGATCCCTATAAATTTACCCCATATTCATATTTATCGCCAGATACATGCTTATGTCCAGGAGATATTATAAACAAATTTTCCAATTTTGTACAGAAATCATTGGATACATTTATGAAATGTTGCTCAAAACTATTTCATATTCATGATAATTATACCAAAGAATTGGATCTCGAGACAAGCAATCATCATCCCCGGATATTGAAAATCCAAGGGACCACGGAGAACTCTTCCAGTACAGATAATGAACCCCAGTCACAGTGTGCGATTTGTTGCATCTGTGGGGGAGATATAAGCAAGAGAAATATAGAGAAACTCTCACAAGTTACTTGCAATTCTCTCAGAGATTGTTATTCTAATGAGAAATTCATAAAATGTTGTCAATTTCTTGCATCTCCAACAAAACCCGAAGCTAAGGAAATTTCTTGTCAATCTTTGGACATGGGGTTTCTCAACACTGATCATTGGGATAATGATTCACTATCATCGTTCTATTTTAAAGATTGTGAAGATAATGTGGAAGAAATTTTATATCCATATAAGGCAAATGATCAAGAAACGAAAATTGGCAATATTTTTACAACATCTACGGAATTTGAGAACAAAGAATTTCAAGAAAATGAGCAAGATTTTTTTGTAGAATATTCAGTGAAAGATTTCCCTAGAAATTTTGATGAAGATAAGATAAAAGGGAAAGATAATGGTAACCTGGGAACATTGAGAAACGGTGAGTAGTTCTTATCATGTGTTCTCTCACAGAAGTATTGGGAACGCCAATTAAATATGTGGGAATTTTTCAAATGAATTTATTCTGAAGAAACATAATAGACTGAGTAGGCGAAAAATCTACTCCTCTTTTGACTCAATTTGCGAATAGACCGAATATTTGGCTTCCTCATAAGAACAGCCTAAGCCTCTTTCCATGGGTATCCGACTTTTCCGTCTATGTCGATCAATGACTGGCCATATGATTTGTTTTTGCTTGGAATTGCATACATAGGGTGATGGGTTACGGTTACGGTTGCCACAGTTGGTAGAATTCTACCAAAAATGGTAGAGTTTTTACTGTTTAGTAGATTGGTAGAATTATTGATGTTTTGGTAGATTTTACCAATTATTCCTCTCCAACTAAGAGGTACTTCGCAAATTTTCTATACGAGAATATTTTGAGAAAATTTTCTATAGAATTAAAATTTTGACAAAATTTTCTATAGAACTAAAATTTTGACAAAATTTTCTATAGAAATAAAATTTTGACAAAATTTTCTATAGAAATAAAATTTTGATAAAATTTTCTATAGAAATAAAATTTTGATAAAATTTTCTATAGAAATAAAATTTTGATACAATTTTCTATAGGAATAAAATTTAGATAAAATCTTCTGTAGAAATAAAGTTTTGACAAAACATTCTTTAGAAAAAATTGACATAATTTTCTATAGAAATAAAATTTTGATAAAATATTCAGTAGAAATAAAATTTTCATAAAATTTTCTATTGAAATAAAATTTTCTATGTTCTATAGAAATAACATTTTGACAAAATTTTCTGTAGAAATAAAATTTTCTATAGAAATAAAATTTTGACACAGTTTTCTATAGAAATAAAATTTTGAGAAAATGTTCAATATAAATAAAATTTTCTATAGTAATAAAAGTTTGACAAAATTTTCTATAGAAATAAAAGTTTGACACAATTTTCTAAGAAATAAAATTTTGACAAAAATTTTCTATTGAAATAAAATTTTGACAAAATTTTCTACAGAAATAAAATTTTGACAAAATATTCTATAGAGATAACATTTTCTGTAGAAATAATATGTTGACAAAAATTTCTATAGAAATAAAATTTTGAAAAAATTTTCCATAGAAATACAATTTTGTCAAAATTTTCTATACAAATGACATTTTGACAAAATTTTCAAATGAAATAATATTTTGACAAAACATTCTATAGAAATAAAATTTTGATAAAATTGTTTATACCCAGCAAAAACCCTCATTACCCGGTAATCCTGTAGGTAAGCCTGTTTAAAAAATGAATAAACACTTATTAATTGACATCGCTCCGGATTACATTTACATACGCATGTCCTAGGGGGAAAGTACTTCTCCCCAGGCATACTTTCGGCCACGAAATAAGTAGTGCTTTTAGAGCATATAATCACCTAATATGTAATCACTTATTCGTAGATACACCAAAGCGTGCAAAATAGCCACTTGTTGTCTCAGGCAACCAAATCTCGAAAATATTTGTTTCTATCGCCGATTACAATGGATCAAAATATGGCGAGTAATGCTGTAATAGGAGAACTACTTGAACAGAAACGAGTATTGTATAAATAAACAAAAAATCGAATAAATCATCTAAATAAGATTATACGCAAATTAATTTCACACTTAAAATAGAAATAAATGTAGGTTGTTTTAGGGAGTTGGATTAGTGAATTACGTTATAATATCGATGCCTACATTCCAAAGTGCGCAAAGTCTAAAAAGTGAATTTTATAGAAAACAAGAAACAAGTTTTGTTTTTTGAAATTTCTCAAAACCCGTATGAGATAGAAATTTCCTTATTTTCGGTCTCAAAATCATATTTTTTATGATAATAGAACATGGCTAAAAATGACTTAGACCACTTTAGGCCGAACAAAGCTTTTTGCCCTTTTTGGATTGGACATTTTTTAAAACTTTAGACACAGGCTAAGTACAATATTAACCATAACTTTTGATAGAAATGTCCAATAAATTCGAACTTTTGACAGGATAAAAAAACAGCGAACTCCATCAAAACATGCTAAGTCGACTTAGCGTATTCTGGAATGAGGGCATCGATATATCCAATAGCCAATTCACATTAGGTTCGAAATCTAAATCTGGATTTTAAGTCCCTTTTTTACAAGACAAATGACATTTGAAATCTAGTTTAAGTGCATTTTGGAAGTGTAATGTGAATGAGGTATAAGAAAGCATTTATTTAAAACATAATTGCTTAATGAGTAGTCTCCTGACTCGCGAAATAAAACATATTTTAATTTCAATGGGATCCAAGAACATTAATAAACGCAAAAAAAATCTTTTTGATTTTTTAAGTAAATGCTCAATTATGTGAATAATTATTATACCTAATGGTACCAATATTTATTCTATTTTATTAAGTCATTAACGGCCAACTGCCTAAAAGTTTGAGAATAGCAATTCAAAAATTACCGAGAAGTATTTATTTTTGTCATTACAAGTTAGTCATTATAACTCACCGCAATGTAATGCAACGTGTAATGACAGCTTTACTCCTGGTAATGCCAATTGTAATGAGATGTGGTTACCTAGTTTTTGCTGGGTAGAAATAAAATTTTGACAAAATTGTCTATAGAAATAAAATTTTGACAAAATTTTTTATGGAAATAAAATTTTGACAAAATTTTCTATAGAAATAAAATTTTGGCAAAATTTTCCATAGAAATAAAATTTTGTCAAAATTTTCAATACAAATGAAATTTTGACAAAATTGTCTATAGAAATAAAATTTTGACAAAATTTTTTATGGAAATAAAATTTTGACAAAATTTTCTATAGAAATAAAATTTTGGCAAAATTTTCCATAGAAATAAAATTTTGTCAAAATTTTCAATACAAATGAAATTTTGACAAAATTTTCAAATGAAATAATATTTTGACAAAACATTCTAAGAAATGCAAAAAAAATTTAAAAATTTTATTTCTTAGAAATAAAATTTTGACAAAGTTTTCTGTAGAAAAAATATTTTGACAAAATTTTCTATAGAAAAAATATTGTGAAAAATTTTTCTATAGAAATAAAATTTTGATAAAATTTTCCATAAAAATAAAATTTTGATAAAACTTTCTGTAGTAATAAAATTGTGACAAAACATTCTATAGAAAATATGGACAAAATTGTCTATAGAAAAAAAGATTAACAAAATTTTCTATAGAAATAAAATTTGGACAACTTTTTTTTATAGAATTAAAATTTTCTAAAGAAATAACATTTTGATAAAATTTTCTATAGAAATAAAAATTTGATAAAAATTTCCATAGAAATAAAGTATTGACAAAATTTTCTATAAAAATAAAACTTTGACAAAGTTTTCTATAGAAATAAAATATTGACAAAATTTTCTATAGAAATAAAATTTGGACAAAATTTTCAAAAGAAATAATATTTTGACAAAATATTCTATAGAAAAAAAATTGACAAAATTTTCTGTAGAAAAAAAGATTAACAAAATTTTCTATAGAAATAAATTTGTGACAAAACTTTCTATAGAAATAAAATTTGGACAACTTTTTTATAGAATTAAAATTTTAACAAAATTTTCAAAAGAAATAACATTTTGATAACATTTTCTATAGAAATAAAAATTTGATAAAAATTTCCATAGAAATAAAGTATTGACAAAATTTTCTATAGAAATAAAATTTTGACAAAGTTTTCTATAGAAATAAAATATTGACAAAAGAAAAAAAGATTAACAAAATTTTTTTAAAGTGGCAGCCCGATTAAATTTCAGGCTCACTTAGACAATTCAGTCCATTGTGATAAAAATTTTCTATAGAAATAAATTTTTTACGAATTGTTTTTTAATAGAAATAAAATTTTGCAAAATGTTTAATAGAAATAAAATTTTTACAAAATTTTCCCTAGAAAGGAAATTTTGACAAAATTTTCTATAGAAATAAAAAATTGATAAAATTTTCCATAGAAATAAAATATTGACAAAATTTTCTATAGAAATGAAATTTTTACGAAGTTTTCTATAGAAATAAAATTTTGACAAAATTTATTCATTGAAATAAAATTATTAAAAAATTTTCAAAAAAAATATATTTTGACAAATTTTTCTATAGAAATAAAATTTTGACAAAATTGTCAATAGAAATAAAATTATGCAAAAAAAAAAATTATATAGATATAAAATATTGCAAAATAATTTATGTTTTGTTTGGTAGGTGTTTTGTAAAATTTTCTCGAAATTTTGGTTGTTACACAAAGGAACAAAATTGAACTTTTTAAACCCTCCGTCATAGGATGGGGGTATATTAATTTTGTCATTCCGTTTGTAACACATCGAAATATTGCTCTAAGACCCCATAAAGTATATATATTCTGGGTCGTGGTGAAATTCTGAGTCGATCTAAGCATGTCCGTCCGCCCGTCCGTCCGTCTGTTGAAATCACGCTAACTTCCGAACGAAACAAGCTATCGACTTGAAACTTGGCACAAGTAGTTGTTATCGATGTAGGTCGAATGGTATTGCAAATGGGCCATATCGGTCCACTTTTACGTATAGCCCCCATATAAAGGGACCCTCAGATTTGGCTTGCGGAGCCTCTAACAGAAGCATATTTCATCCGATCCGGCTGAAATTTGGTACATGGTGTTGGTATATGGTCTCTAACAACCATGCAAAAATTGGTCCACATCGGTTTATAATTATATATAGCCCCCATATAAACCGATCCCCAGATTTTGCTTGCGGAGCCTAAAAGAGAAGAAAATTTCATCCGATCCCGCTGAAATTTGGTACATGATGTTGGCATATGGTCTCTAACAACCATGTAAAAATTAGTCCATATCGGTCCTTAATTATATATAGCCCCAATTTTAACCGATCACCAGATATGGCTTGTGGAGCCTCTAAGAGAAGCATCTGTCATCCGATTCGGCTGAAAGTTGGTACATGGTGTTGGTATATGGTCTCTAACAATCATGCAAAAATTGGTCCACATCGGTCCATAATTATATATAGCCCCCATATAAACCGATCCCCAGATTTGGTTTGCGGAGCCTCAAAGAGAAGCAAATTTCATCCGATACGGCTGAAATTCGGTACATTATGTTGGTATATAGTCTCTAACAACCACGCAAAAATTGGTCCACATCGGTCCATAATTATATATGGACCCCATATAAACCAATCTCCAGATTTGGCTTGCGAAGCCTCAAAGAGAAGCAAATTGCATCCGATCCGGCTGAAATTTGGTACATGGTGTTGGTATATGGTCTCCAACAACCGTGCAAAAATTGGTCCACATCGGTCCATAATTATATATAGCCCCCATATAAACCGATCCCCAGATTTGGGTTCCGGAGCCTCAAAGAGAAGCAAATTTCATCCGATGCGCCTGAAATTTGGTACATGATATTGGTATATGGTATCTAACAACCATGCAAAAATTGGTCCACATCGGTTCATAATTATATATAGCCCCCATATAAACCGATCCCCAGATTTGGCTTACGAAGTCTCCAAAAGAAGCAAATTTCATCCAATCCGGTTGTAATTTGGAACATGGTGTTAGTATATGATCTTTAACAAGCGTGCCAGAATTGGTCCATAGCGGTCCATAATTATATATAGCCCCCATATAAAACGTTCTCCAGATTTGACCTCCGGAGCCTCTTGGAGGAGCAAAATTCATCCGATCCGGTTCAAATTAGGAACGTGGTGTTAGTATATGGTCGCTAACAACCATACCAAAATTGGTCCAATCACACAAAAATTGGTCCATATGGGTTCATAATCATGGTTGCCACTAGAGCCAAAAATAGTCTACCAAAATTTTATTTCTATAGAAAATTTTGTCAAAATTTTATTTCTATAGAAATTTTGTCAAAATTTTATTTGTAGAGAAAATTTTGTTAAAATTTTATTCGGTTCATAATAAAATTTTCATCATTGTCAAAATTTTATTTCTATAGAAAATTTTGTTCAAATTTCATTCGGTTCATAATCATGGTTGCCACTCGAGCCAAAAATAATCTAACAAGATTTTATTTCTGTAGAAAATTTTGTCAAAAATTTATTTCTATAGAAAATTTTGTGAAAATTTTATTTCTATAGAAAATTTTGTTAAAATTTTATTTCTGTAGAAAATTTTGTCAATATTTTATGTCTACTTTGTCAAACTGAATTATATACGTATTGGATCGATCTTGTTTGATTTAATATATACTACGTATGGACTTACATACAATTATAAGATGGTGTTAGGAGGTTTTAAGATACCTTGCCATCGGCAAGCGTTACCGCAACTTAAGTAATTCGATTGTGGATGGCAGTGTTTAGAAGAAGTTTCAACGCAATTCATGATGGAGGGTACATAAGCTTCGGCCTGGCCGAACTTACGGCCGTATATACTTGTTTAGTGTTGATTTGAAATTTATAGCAAATTTTTACTGATTTTTTTTAATTTAATATGGTGAACCGTTTTCGAGTTATTCCCATATATGTAGCGGAAGTACCTTAATTTTGAACATGACGGTATATCTCGAAAATTCGAGAAAAACCAAGTGCAGATTTGGATTTAGCGTCCCTAATAACCTCAAAAACAATATTCAGTTCTTAATCAATAGAACCATTGTTCCCTTGTGTTATTTTTGGCTCAAATGACAACCGTGTCATGGGTTCAAATACTGTTTCGATCGAACACCAAAGGCATTTTCTCCCAGTAATGCTCGTAATATTTCGGAGTGTTTCAACAAACGCCATTTGGACTGGGCTATAAAATAGCATTGATTCCGGAGAGAAGTTCACCATCACAAAATTATAAAAAATTCCCACCAGCTAAATGATTGGCAATACCTTAGATTTTAATGCCTTTAATAGTTCTATGACAGCTATTACTTACATTCCTTTGACATTTCCATATTTTTGTTTAGTTCTTTAAATATTTTCCCGCCTTTAATTTTCCAAAAATTTCAAATGCAATTAAATTTTCCGCTTAATTCTAAATCTAAGGTTAGCCCATATCTCACTTTCATTCATCTAGATAGTTTTGCAAGCAAATGTATTCAGGTTATTGTGGGCCTAAGCCAATCGGCAATAATTCTGAATGTGATGAACTTAATAACTGCAATGATATGGTGAATTGTCAGCCATCGGCAATATGTGAAACGTGTAGAGGTCATCAGAGTATATGCAACGCGCGACAACAATCATCTTTTATAAAATTTTCTAAGATGCCTTTACCACTATCTGCTATACCGAGTAATTCGAACAATGTGAAAACTAATACCGGGAAGAAATATTCAAAGTCGTCCCCCAAGAAAAATAATAAAAAGAATCAAGAAGCAGAGAATAAAGAAGCCATAGCGAAGAATTCACAAGAGAAAGCCAAATCTTCAAAAGAAGATCTGAATAATGGAGCAAATAATAATTTGGAAAATTTGGTTAAAAAAGAGTCTGGAACCCTAGGGAAGTCATTAGAAGATAGGTCTGAATTCTATAATTTGGAGGATAATAATAATCTCTTTACGAATCAAGGAAGAAATTGTAAGATCTCCGAAACTTCTCGAGAAGATATCTTCGATGTCATCACAGATGATAATGTGACTCTTAGATGTCATTACAAAAATGTCGATGGTAAAAATGTAGAAACCACACATAGCCATATTCCCAAACAATCCTATGGAGATATAAAGCCAACTTCCGGAGCATGTATGGACAGTTCATGGAATACTTCGGAAACTGATGTTCACTGTACTACTGCCACATTTAAGACAACATTTAGGAAATGTGAAACGATCCAACGTGAAAATGGCCAAACAAATATGAGAAGTAAACTACCCAGGCCAATTACAACACAACATCCCTCCCAATCCAATAGAACCTACTCCCAGTTGAAAACGAAACCCTATTTGGATATTATCGATGAAGAATGTGAAGTAGAAGATTTTCCATGTGCAAATCCCTTAACATCACAATCTTCCTATACAATACCTTCATGTCGAGTGAAACCCAGTGGTAGCAATCAATTTGATGATGAACACTATAGGAAACCCTTTGAAGAATCATGTATTGAGTTTTTTAATATTATTTCAGATAATATTTTGGAATCTCTACAAAATTCTATTAAAGAAATTTCCTTTGGATGTTCTCATCAAATATTGAAGAGAATCAATGAATTGCAAATGAAATTGGAGAATCATGAAAATATGATGTCACAACTTTACTGTGGTCTAATGCAAAGTGAGTAGATTATGGCATTAAGCGTAGTAATAACATTTCTCTATAGTGCCACGTCAATGTAATAGGTAGCATGCCTCCTTACAACAAGAAATTCATGCGTTCACACAAAAAAATTTTTTCTGATTCAATCACGAAATTAATTGATCCAATTAATTTTTTAATTGAAATGTCTTCAATCACAGAAATGATAGTATCAATTAAAAAATTAATTGACAGTCAATTAAAAAATTAATTGATCCAATTAAATATTTAATTGATACTATTAATTTGTGTGATTGATTTTTATTTCAATTAAAAAATTTGTTGAATCAATTAAATTTTTAATTGAATATTTTCTAAAACTCAATTAAGATTTTAATTGGAAAAATTTTCGTGAAATTTTTTTCTGTGTTTCTACATAGATTCGGCCGAACACCGAAAGTGTTTTAGTTTTTCATCTACTCTCAGTAGTTCTGGAGGATTCAAGCCATTCCGAAGTGCTTTCACACGTAGTATGAGATGCCATTCGGACTCTAGGTTAGGTTAGGTTAGGTTATGTGGCAGCCCGATGTATCAGGCTCACTTAGACTATTCAGTCCATTGTGATACCACAGTGGTGAACTTCTCTCTAATCACTGAGTGCTGCCCGATTCCATGTTAAGCTCAATGACATGGGACCTCCTTTTTATAGCCGAGTCCGAACGGCGTTCCACATTCCAGTGAAACCACTTAGAGAAGCTTTGAAACCCTCAGAAATGTCACCAGCATTACTGAGGTGGGATAATCCACCGCTGAAAAACTTTTTGGTGTTCGGTCGTAGCAGGAATCGAACCCACGACCTTGTGTATGCAAGGCGGGCATGCTAACCATTGCACCACGGTGGCTCCCTCGGACTCTAGAGAGAGGAGAATTGTGAACCAAGAATGTAAGCTCAACGTGTAATGATTCAGCGGTGCTTAACCTCTTTTCCTTTTCTGGAAAATATCAATTTCTGGAGCTTCCTGCGGGACCATATAATGGTGCTGAGGTTTTCAAGGTCAAGTTCAAAGATGGGCTATATCGGTCCATGTTTTGATATACCCCCACATAAACGGACCCTCGATTACGGGGTTTGAACTTCTAGACACCGCAATTTTTATCCGATTTGCCTGAAAGTGGAAATTTGGAAGTATTTTAGGTCCATAATTGTGCGGAATATGGTGCGAATCGGTCCATGCTTCGGTATAGCCCCCATATGGCCGGATCTTCCAATTTGACTTCATGGGCTTTAAGGCACTGCAAGTTTTATCGGAGGTATTGTGGTTATACACGGTATAAAGAGAATATGGTGTGAATCGGTCCATTTCCGATTTCCTGATTCTCGGGCTTCTAAAGGGTGATACGGTCAAAATTTGGTCAATATAAAGTTGACGTATTTCTTTCAATTTTGCATTTAAAAAACCTGAACACCCCTCATTTTGAAGGTGTGTATGTGTAGAATGTTGCTCCTATTTTGATTTTGGAATTCACTCTTTAGTTGTCAAAATGCCGTCCAAGCAAGAAGAACAGCGTATCAAAATTTTGCTCGCGCATCGCGAAAATCCGAGCTACTCGCACGCAAAGCTGACAAAATCGCTAAAAGTTGCCAAACCAACCGTTACAAATGTAATTAAAGTATTTGGGGAACGTTTGTCGACAGCCAGGAAGTCTGGATCGGGGGGAAATCGAAAACCGGAAGCCGCTGAGACGACAAAGAGAGTTGCCGGTAGTTTCAAGCGAAACCGTAACCTCTCTCTGCGAGATGCCGCAAATCGTGCATCGAGCCAAAAAACGAGCCGGACTATCGACTTACAAGAAGGTAGTGACTAGAGGTGTGCACGTGAGTAGTATTTTACTCACGCTCACGCACACTCACGATGGAAAAATGTTACTCACGCACACTCACGCACGATATTGTTTGGTAGGATTCACGCTCACGCACACTCACGAAAAGAAAATGTGTACTCACGCACACTCACGCACGAAAATGTCGTGACTCACGAAAATACCGTGACTCACGAAAAATATCGTGACTCACGAAAAATGTCGTGACTCACGAACAATTTTTTGAGTAATTTACCTTAGCGACGTGTCTGAAAACATGAGCATTATTAAAATCGAGAGCGTTATTACACTCTTAACATCCCAGCTGTCACTAAAATTGTAAATGAATAAAAGTCTTAAGCGTTTTATGTCGGTGAGCGGGATTATTTTCGTGAGCGTAAATCTTTACTCACGCACACTCACGAAGATAATATTTTCGTGACTCACACTCACGCACGACATTTTGGTATGTTAATCACGCTCACGCACACTCACGCCGTTGCCATGAGCGTGACTCACGACTAACGCGTGAGTCACGAAAATTTTCGTGAGTCACGACAATTTCGTGTCACGTGCACACCTCTCTTTCACGTAAAACCAAGATATTTACGTGAAAGAGTGTTTGAATAAACGTCTGCTGCCTTTCCTGAAGAAACACGGTTGTTCCGTACTGTTTTGGCCGGATTTGGCATCTTGCCAAGGCCATGGAGTGGTACGCCGCCAACAACGTGCAGGTGGTTCGCAAGGACAAGAACCCTCCCAACACGCCAGAGCTCCGCCCAATTGAGAAATACTGGACTATTGTGAAGCGGAACCTAATGAAGACCAAATCTGATGGCAGGTGTCAAGCGTGAGGCCCGGCAATTCGGATTTGGAAAAGCGAAAGCCTAACTGAATATTTTTCCTGAATTTTATACTAATTGAACTTGAAAAAGAAATTTAATTTGATTTTTTAAATAAACGATTTCACCGATTTACACGCGCTTTCCCTTGATCAAATTTTGACCGTATCACCCTTTACATATCGCAATATTTATCGAAAATTAGAAGTCTAGAAGTATTTTGGGTACACACATAAGAGTGCCGAATATGGTGTGAATCGGTCCATTTCTAGGTTTAGCCTCAATATAGACCTATCTCCCGATTTGAATTCTCGGGCTATTAGACATCCCAATTTTTATCCGATTTGCCCGAAATCTAGAGGTATTCTAGGTCCATAAATAGGTGTGGCGAATAGAGTGAGAAACGGTCTCTATTTCGTTATATCCCCCATATTACCCGATCTGCCGATTTGGGGTATTGAGCATCTAGGCACTGCAATTGTTAAACGATTTGCTTGAAGTTGGAAATCTAGAGGTATTTTGGGACCACACATAAGTGTGCTGAAGATGGAGTGTATCGGTCCATGTTTCGCTATAGCCCCCTATAGACCGATCTCCCGAATTGGAGTCTTGACTATCTAGACGCTGTAGATTTTGTCCGATTTACCTGAAATTGGAAATCTACAGGTATTTTGGGTCCAAAATATTTTGTATCGTCTCGAAAATAGTTTGTATCGTCCATGCTTCGGTGCAACCTAAATGGGGCTCGATCTCCCGATTTGGGAGATGAAATTCAAGATCTAGAGCTATTCTAGATCAATTAATTGGCATATACAAAATATATGGTGAGGAACGGTCTATATAGCCCTATCTCCCGATTTGGCATCTTGAACATCCAGACATCGAAATTTTTATATGATTTGCCTGAAATTGGAAATCTATAGGTATTTAGGGTACACACATAAGAGTACCGAATATGGAGTGAATTGGTCCATTTTTTGACCATTTTACGATTTGGACGATTTTACTTCTTGCGGAACAAGTCCCAATATTTCGTGCAGGGATGTTTCAAGCTATAAGCACTCTGCTATTATGGATAAGTGGATGGAAGCCTCCGTGGTGCAAGGGTTAGTATACCCTTCTAGCCTGGCAGTTTTTATTCGATTTGTCTGAAATTCAGGCGGCGAGTATGATTCATGGTGGTGGGTATTCATGGATTCTGCCCGGCCGAACTTAAGGCGGTATATACTTGTTATAAGTTTCTCTTCGCCAAGAGGTCTAATATAAATTGGCTTCATGAAGGCGAGGACCCCTTCAATCGGTTGACATTTTTGTCAATCGAGTTTATTTTTAAGATGGAAAATAAAACAAAGTCGCTTGGGTCCAAATTAGAAAATTACCTTGAAACACTTCGTAGCCTAATTAGACAATTTTACCATGGGACGAGCAAGTTGGTGCACTATGATAGTAAAATGAGTAAATGGGGAATAAGTTCCAATAAGTTCGTGCAGGGGAAGTTCAAGCGATAAGAGCTCTGCTGTATAGAAGCCACATCGGTGCAATGATTAGCATGCCTTCCTTGTATATAAAGCGGAATGGGCTCAAATCCAATTTCAACCCGACACCAACATACTTTTAAGTGGTGGTTTATGCCCGCTAAGTAATGTCCCGTGACATTTGTGAGTGCTTCAAAGCTACTCCAAGTAGTTTTACGGCAAGGTTAGGTTAGGTGGCAGCCCGATGTATCAGGCTCACTTCGACTATTCAGTCCATTGTGATACCACATTGGTGAGCTTCTCTCTTTATCACTGAGTGCTGCCCGATTACATGTTAAGCTCAATGACAAGGGACCTCCTTTTTATAGTCGAGTCGAAACGGCGTTCCTCATTCCAGTGAAACCACTTAGAGAAGCTTTGAAACCCTCAGAAATGTCACCAGCATTACTGAGGTGGGATACTCCACCGCTGAAAAACTTTTTGGTGTTCGGTCGTAGCAGGAATCGAACCCACGACCTTGTGTATTAGAAGTTCGTTATTTCGGGCTCACCTATATTCTTACTATGGACTAAATAGTTTTAGTGAGTCGAAACGGCGTTCCACATGGCAGTGAAACCATTTAGGGAAGCTTTGTGATACTTAGCATAGCAGAGAACTATGATTCGAACTATAGATTCGAAGCCTTTAGTAGGGGAACTGCAGGCCCGAAAGTCTTAGAAGAGAAACTACAGACTCGAAAGTTGCAGTAGAAAAACTATAGGCCCAGAAGTCTCGGAAGGGGAACTGCAGACTCGAATATGCTCTGAAGAATGGGAACTGCAGACTCGAAGGTTTCAGTAGGGAAATTGTAGGCTCGCTTCAATAATTACCTATAAGCTTATAGATCGCAGAAAGTGAACTAAAGTTTTCATACCAGGTGCCAATTTTCTTACCGCCGTCTAATTGAGTTTGTAGCCATATTGTGTTGACATCCTTATTCGTATGAAAATAAAATTTGTTGCTTTTCTTAAAATCCAAATTAATCATCTATGATGTACATTAAAATCTTTATCTCTATTTTCAGAAATGACTGAACAAACTGAATATAATATGGGACAATTTCGCATATTGCTAGATCATCTCCAAAAGAATGAAATGAAAAAAGGAAATCAACAAAATCAAAGAAGTAACTCCATCAATTGCCACAATAAGGAGTGTCAATGTGAGATATATCCCACTGAACGCAATAGTTCAAAAACTCGCAAATGTATGATTTTTGATGTTGAGGAATTTGAAAGAATTGTAAATAATGATCAACATTATTCGAACTGCTGCACGAAGCGCTCTATACGATGTTGTGGGAATATACAACATGGAGAAAAATTTCATTTGCACAATCCTAATTGTAAATGTAAGGGTTTGTCACGAAATTGTGGAGGTGAACAAATTGTTAACGATGCCTTTGAGAAAAATATCGATAACAAAGGGGAGGAGTATTTAACTTTTGTGGATAATCATAATGGGACTGGGAATTCTGTGACACCTAACAAAGTAAAGAACAATTGCAACAATGCTTCAACAGCAATTGTCAATAAATTATCTTCTGATCTTAATACACAGAGTTCCATATCACTCAACATGGATAATCAAAATGGGGGTATAAATTCTGTGACATTTATCCAACAAAAGGACAATTACAACAATGCTTCAATTCCAATTGCCGATACTTTGTCTTTTGATCTTCACACCCAAAATTCTTTAGCACTGAATGACTCTATACCAAAACATCGTTCTGCTGATAATATGCTCCAGTTTTTGAATCGATTCTCTAATACTATGCAAAATGATTTAAATGATGATCATGAAACCAGTGGTTATGCTACAGAGCCAGAAGATAATTTTGGTGAGATGGTATTCACTAAGGGGCCTCGATGTAAAAACTTAATATTTAAGAAATCAAAAGTAAATGGGGAAATTATCTAAAGATTCTGAAAAGCAATAAAAGAAGCTGTCCGGAGTAATGGAAAAAATAAAGACGCCTGAAATTATGCTTCAAAATAAGAGAGTTACTAACATGGACTAGTGGAGAAATTCAAAACACCTAAAACTATGCTTTAAAATTAATTGATATTGTAAACATTTTCAGGGGTCGGAATTACAATTTTCGATAGAAATAAAATTTTTGAACAAATTTTCTGTAAAAAATACAATATCAGAAAATTTTCTATACAAATTTTCTATAAAAATTTGAACAAATTTTCCATTAAAATAAAATTTTCAGAAAATATTCTATAGATATAGAATTTTGACAAAATTTTATATAGAAATAACATTTTAACAAAAATTTCTATAGAAATAACATTTTTATATAATTTGCTATAGAAATAGAATTTTGACAAAATTTCCCATAGAAATAAATTTACGGAAAATTTTCTATAGAAATAGAATTTTGACAAAATTTCCCATAGAAATAAAATATTGACAAAATTTTTTTTTATAGAAATAAGATTTTGACAAAATTTTCTATTGAAGTAAAATTAATTTTAATAAAATTTTCTATAGAAATAAAATTAATTTTGATAAAATTTTCTATAGAAATAAAATTTTCAGAAAATTTTCTATAGTAATAAAATTTTTCTATAGAAATAAAATTTTCAGAAAATTTTCAATCGAAATACAATTTTCAGCAAATTTTCTGTATAAATATAATTTAAAAAAAAAATTCTATAGAAAAAAACAAGTAAGGAAAGACTAAAGTCGGGCGGGGCCGACTATATTATACCCTGCACCACTTTGTAGATCTAAATTTTCGATACCATATCACATCCGTCAAATGTGTTAGGGGCTATATATAAAGATTTGTCCCAAATATATACATTTAAATATCACTCGATCTGGACAGAATTTGATAGACTTCTACAAAATCTATAGTTTCAAAATTTAATTCGGCTAATGCACTAGGATGGAACACAATGTTAGTAAAAAATATGGGAAACATTTAAATCTGAGGCAATTTTAAGGAAACTTCACAAAAGTTTATTTATGATTTATCGCTCGATAAATATGTATTAGAAGTTTAGAAAAATTAGAGTGATTTTTATAACTTTTCGATTAAGCAGTGGCGATTTTACAAGGAAAATGTTGGTATTTTGACCATTTTTGTCGAAATCAGAAAAACATATATATGGGAGGTATTTCTAAACTGAACCGATTTCAACCAAATTTGGCACGCATAGCTACAATGCTAATTCTACTCTCTGTGCAAAATTTCACCTAAATCGGAGTTAAAAATTGGCCTCAGTGGTCATATGAGTGTAAATCGGGCGAACTCTATATATGGGAGCTATATCTAAATCTGAACCGATTTCAACCAAATTTGGCACACTTGACTATACTGCAAATTGTACTCCTAGTACATAATTTCAACCAAATTGTGACAAAACTCTGGCTTTTAGAACCATATTAGTCCATATCGGGCGAAAGATATATATGGGAGCTATCTCTAAATCTGAACCGATTTCAATCAAATTTGGCACACATGACTATACTACTAATTGTACTCCTGGTGCAAAATTTCAACCAAATTGGGCCAAAACTCTGGCTTCTGGGGCCATATAAGTCCATATCGGGCGAAAGATATATATGGGAGCTATATCTAAATCTGAACCGATTTCAATCAAATTTGGCACACATGACTATACTACTAATTGTACTCCTTGTGCAAAATTTCAAGCTTATCGGGATAAAACTCTGGCTTCTGGGTCCAAATAAGTGCATATCGGGCGAAATATATATATGGGAGCTATATCTAAATCTGAACCGATTTCAATCAAATTTGGCACACATGACTATACTACTAATTGTACTCCTAGTGCAAAATTTCAACCAAATTGGGCCAAAACTCTGGCTTCTGGGGCCATATAAGTGCATATCGGGCGAAAGATATATATGGGAACTATATCTAAATCTGAACCGATTTCTTCCAAAATCAATAGGGTTCTATTCTGACCCAAAAAAGGAACACGTGCCAAATTTGAAGGCGATTGGACTTATATTGCGACCTAGACTTTGATCACAAAAATGTGTTCACAGACAGACGGACGGACGGACAGACGGACATGGTTATATCGACTCAGGGAACCACCCCGAGCATTATTGCCAAAGACACCATATGTCTACCTTGTCTCCTTCTGGGTGTTACAAACATATGCACTAACTTATAATACCCTGTTCCACAGTGTGGCGCAGGGTATACAAATTGACAAAATTTTCTATAGAAATAAAAAGTTGACAAAATTTTCTATAGAAATAAAATTTTGATAAAATTTTCCATAGAAATAAAATTTTGACAAAATTTCCTATAGAAATAAATTTTTACAACATTTCCTATAGAAATATATTTTTACAAAACTTTCGATAAAATTAAAATTTGGTAAAATTCAATATAGTATATTCAATATAATATTAGTAGTGAACATAGTTTTACAAAACCCACAAAATTCCCAAATTTCTGAAAATTTGAGTTATTTTCCCCATAAAATACCCAAGTCTCCGAATGAAAGGCTTTGTTCCTATCCACGACAAAAAATCAGTATTTTTAGGGGGAAATTTCCATTACATTGATTTACAACAGGAGAAAATAAAACACTTATTTTGCTCTAAATTTTTTTCACAGCGTTTTTCATTTTCGTTGAATACGAACTTATCATTACATTATTTTCCACATCTTTCCACTATTACGGTGAAAATTCAACCTACATTTTAAAAGCAATTAATCATCCAAGATGACTTTCTTATACTTTATCTCGACAAATTAATTATTTTCGTGATTTTTCGATAATTTACCTAAAAATTCACCAACTTCCAAGAAGGTTAAAGCAAAGAAAACAATTTTATGATATGTCATCAGGATTATGAAAAAGTAAAATTTTTGAAAAACATTGTCATCATGTACCCAGGCACTATTGTCGTCTTCGTGCTTTCATCGTCACCACAACACTTACTGTGACGACTGCTTGATTGATATGGAGCAAAGTTTCAAAACTCAACCCATCAATGTTTCAATTTTGTAATGAAAAACAGAGACTTTCCGTTTTACGAGTAACCATCATAGTGTAATAATTTCATAAAGCATCCTTGAGAAGTAAAAGCAGCAGCAGTAGTGTCAACATTGTGTCATCCAAAAGAATCTGGTAAATATGTACATACTCGTAGATACTTGAAGGACTTTAGTGTGAAGGATGATTGAAACAAATATGGTTCTTTTTTCTTCCGAGGAAAATGAAATGAAATTTGTGATTTTTATGACACTGCAACATCTTGAGAAGACAATTTTGGGATAAATTAAATTGACATTCTATTAAACAGAGAAATCGAGAGTAGCTTTTTAGCTAAGATATGACACTACTTAGATTACAATTTTTATACCCTTCACCACTACTGTGGTACAGGGTATAATAAGTTTGTGCATTTGTATGTAACGCCAAGAAAGAGTAATCATAGACCAACCTTTTATACGGATCGGCTCAGAATTAAATTCTGAGTCGATTTAGCGATGTCCGTCTTTCTGCCTGTCCGTCTGTCTCTCTGTTGATGTATTTTTGTGTGCAAAGTACAGCTCGCAGTTTTAGTCCGATTGTTCTAAAATTTGGTATATGGTCCTGTTTCGGCTCAAAGACGATCCCTATTGATTTTGGAAAAAATCGGTTCAGCTTTAGATATAGCTGCCTACAAAATCTATAGACTCAAAATTTATGTCGGCTAATGCACTAGGGTGGAACACAATGTTAGTAAAAAAACAAAAATATGGGAAACATTTAAATCTGAAGCAATTTTAAGGAAACTTAGCAAAAGTTTCTTTATGAATTATCGCTTTATATATATGTATTAGAAGTTTAGAAAAATTAGAGTCATTTTTACAATTTTTCGACTAAGCAGTGGCGATTTAACAAGGAAAATGTTGGTATTTTGACCATTTTTGTCGAAATCAGACAAAAATGGTCAAAACCGATGTCAACCAAATTTGGCACACATAGTTACAATGCTAATTCTACTCCCTGTGCAAAATTTCAACTAAATCGGAGTTAAAAATTGACCTCTGTGGTCATATGAATGTAAATCGGGCGAAAGCTATATATGGGAGCTATATCTAAATCTGAACCGATTTGGCTGATATTTTGCAAGTTTTTCGAGACTCATAAAATATTCGGATGTACGGAATTTGAGGAAGATCGGTTGATATACACGCCAATTGTGACCAGATCGGTGAAAAATAGCAGTCGGGCGGGGCCGACTTTAGACTTACATTTAAATATCACTCGATCTGGACAAAATTTGATAGACTTCTACAAAATCTATAGACTCAAAATTTAAGTCGGCTAATGCATTAGGGTGGAACACAATGTTAGTAAAAACAAGTAAGTAAAGTCTAAAGTCGGGCGGGGCCGACTATATTATACCCTTCACCCCTATGTAGGCCAAAATTTGTGTTACCATCTCAACTACTTCACATTTGCTGGAAGCTATATAAAGGAGACAATTTTTTCTTCTACAAAATCTCTAGAATTAAAATTTAAATCGGCTAACGCTATCCAGTTAATTGGAGGAAACTTCCATTGAAAATGGGTCTAAAATGTGTAACAGTCTAGCATATTTCCCCAACTCTGGTGTACGTATATATAATCTGAACCGATTTTGACTAAATTTGACATGTATAGTTAGAATAATAATTCTGCTATCTATGCGAAATTTCACGTAAATGGGAGTATAACTTTGGCCCCGCTGGTCATATGATTGCAAATCGGACGGAAGATATCTATGGGAGCAACCACATTTGACACAATTACCGATACTACTAAACGTATTCCTTGTGCGAAATTTGAAGCAAATCACGGCAAAACCCTGGATTTTGAGGCCATATAAGTTCAAGTCGGACGAAAGATATATATGTGAGCTATATCTAAATCTGAACCGATTTTAACAAAATTTGACACACTTAACGATACTATTAAACGTACCCCTTGTGCAAAATTTGAAGCAAATCACGGCAAAACTCTGGCTTTTGTGGCCATATAAGTTCAAATCGGACGAAAGATATATATATGGGAGCTATATCTAAATTTGAACCGATTTCAATGAAATTTACCAAGCATTGGTATAATGTCAATTCTACCCTCTTTGCAAAATTTCACGAAGATCGGTAGTAACTTTGGCCTCTGTGGTCATAAGAGTCTAAATCGGACGAAAGATATATATGGGAACTATATCTAAATCTGAACCGATTTGGCTGATATTTTGCAAGATTTTCGAGATTCATCAAATATTTATACCCTTCACCACTACTGTGGTACAGGGTATAATAAGTTTGTGCATTTGTATGTAACGCCAAGAAATAGTGGTCATAGACCCATATTTTAGTATACCGATCGGCTTAGAATTAAATTCTGAGTCGATTTAGCGATGTCCGGCTGTCTGTCTGTCCGTTCGTCTGTCTGTATATGTAATTTTGTGCACAAAGTACAGCTCGCAATTTAAGTCCGATCGTCCTCAAAGTTGGCACAGGGCCGTTTCTTGGGACAGAGACAATCGCTATTGGTTTTGAAAAAAATCGGTTAAGATTTAGATATAGCTGCCATATATATTTATCCCCGATTTGGTCATAGTTAGCGTGTTTATCAACCGATTTTCTTGAAATACCGTACATCCAAATATTTTATGAATCTCGAAAATCTTGCAAAATATCAGCCAAATCGGTTCAGATGTAGATATAGCTCCCATATATATCTTTCGTCCGATTTAGACTCAGATGACCACAGAGGCCAAAGTTTACTACCGATCTTCGTGAAAGTTTGCACAGAGGGTAGAATTGACATTCTACCAATGCTTGGTAAATTTGATTG